>NC_043965.1:54808875-54881375 GCF_902148855.1 Sphaeramia orbicularis | reverse complement strand
TCATCCCTTTAGTTCTGCTTCCTTCGCTCCCAGTCAGTTTGTTTTCTCCCTGCTTTTCTTCCTCCCCTCCTGGCACAGCCTCACTCAGCTGCCTGTAACTTTCTTCCTTTGCTTCTTTGTATCCTCTTTTTTAATTTGCGCTAATGCCAATTTCCTTCACCGGGGTTGCTGTGGACCACGGCTCATAAGTTGCCCTGAGGAGGGTATATTGAGAGGCTGATCCTCTCAGTCTGGGACCTTTCAGTCATATCCTGTGTAGGGCTTTAGTTGAAAACTGCTTTACTGCTTGTTTTGTATTGGAACGTAGGGGACAGCACACATCTGCTTTAGACTGGAATCTCAATGAAAGTAAAAAAAAAAAAAAGCAGTGAGGACTACCTTTAGAACAAAAATATTTTCAGTATTACATACTGTTAACATCAAATGTGTAAAAAAAAAAAGAAAAATCCCTTTGTTTTAGTTGCACTTTCAAGTATTCATTTTCAACCTGATAAAACACAGCTGAACGTTAAATTATGAGACACTAATATTTAAAGTAATATAGCAATAGGAGGTTACATTTTCAAAGACAGTTTAGGGACATGAAAATATAATGTTTAATTAAGGAATACAGATTACAAGAAATGTTTTTCATTTCTGTCCACTTTAAAACATTTACATTAATCAATACAGCACAACAAACATGTAAAAAAAAAAAAAAAAATAATATATATATATATATATATATATATATATATATATATGTGTAAGGGTAGAGACTGCAATCTGGTAGGATCGGCGATTCTACCAGTAGAGACTCCGATCGTAGTCTCTACCAGTAGAAACTCCGATCAGAGTCTCTACCGGTAGAAACTCCGATCAGAGTCTCTACCGGTAGAAACTCCGATCAGAGTCTCTACTGGTAGAAACTCCGATCCTGCCAGTAGAAGGGTTAGGGTTAGGGTTAGGGTTCGGATTGGAGTTTCTACCAGTAGAAACTCTGATCGGAGTTTCTACTGGTAGAGACTACGATCGGAGTCTCTACTGGTGGAATCGCCGATCCTACCAGATCGCAGTCTCTACCCTGACATATATATATATATATATATATATATATATATATATATATATATATATATATTTGGGAATGTTTGGTCCCTCACAAGGAAATTAAATTCTGGAACTTATTGAGTTGTATTTTCATTGTGTGCTTTCATTTTTTTATTTGTATGTTTTAACTGTAATGGTTTTCGTTAGCTGCCTAAGCACTACAGATGCAAATGAGTATTTTCACTATAATCCGGCATATTTACAGATGATGTTGTTCAATACAGATATTCATTAATGTATGTATATTTTTGTTTTCTAGTATTGGGCCATTTTACTCCACACATTTTATCTCAAAGAGATAAATTAGAGCTTCCCAATTTGTCTAACTTTTTAAGAATGTCACGTTGAACAGCCTTAAGCAAACAGTTCCACTTGCATTTATACTTAACTTGGTCATCATAGCATTTTATTTATTTATTTATTCATTCATTCATTCATTCTTTCATTCATTCATTCATTCATTCATTCATTTATTTAGGCAAGCATCTCCAAAGTAATTAAAATAATTTTTTGTTTACATCAGTAATCTTGGATTTCCTGGGCAGAGAAACAGATTAGTTTGTCAGGTCATTGTCGCACTTCTTGTTCACTGTGCTCTAACAGCTCATGAGTTTATAATAATAGTGAAAGATTTATAACCTAAGTTCCTTTTTTGTAAACATTTATGATAAGGGACTCATTTTAAAGTGGTACTGATTTAAATCTTTTTTGTGCAGCTGATGGTTTTATTGTCATATGTTAAAGTTATTGTGTGAAGTTAAGACTAAATGTTTGTAATAAGATGTTTTTTGCCACAGGCATCATGTCCAGTCTGTGACATGTGCCTTTTTTCTGTTGTGTGCAGACTGAAGGTCCTTTTTGTAAGCCGGAGGTCAGGGAGGGTTAGAGAATCCAGCTTCGCCGTTCTCGCATAAGGCTGCAGGCAACAGACAATAGTTTAGCCAACCTTCATTCCCTACTGTTGTCCATCTTTTATTTGAACCTTCTCTCCATATCTTCCCCACCATCCCTATCTTCACCTCCTCTCCTTTCGTTTCTCACACATCCTCTTGTCCTTCCCCCATCCATCTTTGTTCACTGTCTGTCTCCCATGCAGAACTCTCCCTCCTCTCCCTCCTCTTTGTCCATTCAGCTGCCATATTTCACCACTGGCTGAGGTGTTCTCATATCCCCCCCCCCCCCCATTGTCTTGCTAGCTGTCTTCATACCCAGACCCCTCACCATGTACCCACTCTGTAGTCCAGCTCTACAGCCCCTCTGGGACACATTATTTGACCTTAACTCTTCACACTGGCATGTCATACTGTGAGGTTTTCTACAATTGCAACAGCAGAAAGAGAAGCCTTTCTAACACAGAGGGTTAACTTCCTTTGTGTAATATGAACTTTAAAAGGAAATTAAAGGGGTTGGGCCTTGATTAGTAATGTGTAATATAGATAGATAGATTAGGTTGAATATTAAATGTTAAATATGTAGTGCTGCCGCAATTAGTCGACTTAGTTAATGTAATCAACCATGAAAATTAGTCGAAGGCAATTTTTTAGACGACGAGTCATTTTACTATTGACCACCTATTTATTTTTGGCCACAGCACACCTCAGAGAAAAAGAGAGAGACCCCTAACTTATAAGCGTCTTGAGTTTCACTCCCCCACTCTTACAGTTCACCCCCCTGTCCGTGGATCGGTGCGCACCCATTCATCCCCCGTTCCGCAGATCTGTGCCCACCTGTTCACACCTGTTCACACACACACACACACCCCTCCGGTCTCCCACTGTTACATGGAAAACCTCCCACTCTAATTATTTTGTTTGGTGATATTTAAGTTATTTATAGTGTTTACATTTGTCATGATACAGGTGACATTTTATGTTCTGGCCCTTGACTTGTATTCAAAATAAAATGGATACAACAAAATAACAAACAATTAATTTTTGAAAAAAAAAAATAGACCTTTAGATTAGTCAACTAATCGAAAAATCAGTCGAAAGATTAATCGTTAAAAAATTAGTCGTTAGTGGCACCACTATAAATATGCAAGATTCTAACTTTTATAAAACTGCCTCACAACACACACTCCATTTCTTAGCAAACAACTTGTGTCTTCAGTGCCTGTCTAATGCTTCTCTACAATAGCAGTAGTATGCAACAGTAACTCTCAGTAGCATAGACATATATGTGGTTTACTTTAAGAAACAGCCAGCTCCAAGTAATACACAGACTCCAACATATAAACTTCATGTAAGCGCTGAACCATGTGGATATGGATGTGTTGACCCTATCATATTCAATTCTGTTGTGGGTTTTTTCCAATTACTGTTACTGTAAACTTTGACAACTCAAAATATAAGCACAAAAGTGCAATGAGATAGTTGTTGAATTGAACTGTTTCCATTTCTATGCCAACTGTGGCAGAGGTGCACTGATGAGGAGCAGAAGACAGTTGAGAACTGAGGGGTGAACGTCAGAGGCACGGCCATTAGCTTAGAAATGTAGCTAATATTTACACATAACTATTAACAACTTTTAGCTGACATGTAGCTAACATCAACAAGCAGCTAGCAAACAAACAACTAGCACAATGCAGACTCCAACACAAACTTCATGTTGGCATACTAGCAAGTGTTTTTACTCATCTGTTTTTGTGCATGTCACAGGTGACGCCCACAGAAGAACCCCTGATGACCTCATTCCTACCTCACTGCTCATGTTAGTCCCTGGTCAGCCTGTGCCCAGTCCACTTCCTGCCAGTGTTTGAAACACGCGGATATATTTATTTTTCTGTCCTCCAGCAGTCATTGTGCCAGTGCTTGCTCCCTGTCTCTGCAGAATTTAAAACAATAAATATGCTTTTTTTTTTTTTTTTTTTTTTTTTTTTTTTACCTCACTGAGCAAGCAGCACTATTACGTACAATCATGTGCTCTTAAGTGAAGAAAGTAACAGCAGGTTTCCTTTTTCCTGTAGAAACACTTGAGGGTCAACCTGAAAAGGTTTAGTGATGATAGTTTCCGGACTTTACAGTGCGAATTAGTCACTTTTCAGTGTTGAAGTTGCTGTTGAGATCCCTCTTGATTACCAGACTGAGTCACAATGCGTGGGCAGAAATCCTAAACTCACACTGTCCCCTTCTAAATCTCACTTAAATACGTGATTACATGAATAGCTCGATTGTTCCTCTCCATGCTTTTTGATCAGAGGGAGAGGTGGTGGGTGGTCTTAAACTGTACTGATACTTAGTCCAGACAATAGGAGGCTGAGCATGTGTGCGTGCACGTTGGAGTGTTGGTCACCCTTGTTCATATGATGCTTTCATGTTGCCATGGTTCTGGTCACTTCCTCTGTTCTTTCCATTGGTACTTTCTGTTGGAACAAATCCGGCTCCTTTTGGTCCGGTCTGTTCCAGCTTGGACTGTCCACTTAGTCTCAGGCTCTGACTGAACATATGTGGAATGTGTTTCTGTGTCTGTGTCTTTAATCCTGTGAACAGAATGGTATTGTTTTCCTTGTGCTGCTCTGTGTCAGTCTATATGTAGACAGCGTTTAGGTAAGAGCAGCTTAAAGACATGAGCACATTTTTGTATTTTCTTGTCAGGTCATCCTTCCTGTCCACTAATCTGCATTTGGAAGCTATGAAGCTTCAAGTGCACATAAATGTATGCTCTTTTCCTGGAACTGACTCCAGCTTATAGCCCTGCAGAAAGTGAAGCAGCACTTAGTTATGTGAGTGTGTGCTTTTGTGTAGGAGAATGGTATGAGGTCTAAATCCCTTCGACCCCCTGAGTTCAGGTATTGTTGGGGCTCCTTCACCCCCTCAGACACCCTGCAGGCAGGATAGAGCTGGTTAGTTGAAAGGCGTTTCCTGGCAAGAGAGAAGCATTTGTTCTCATGTGCCTGAGGGTTAGCAAATCTCCCAGCCTTCATGCTGTTGGTCCACTGTTCTCTGTCCTGTAATCTTGTAATGTAGTGAGATAATATTAGGTGGGTCTTAATTAGTCTTTACTCCATGGAAATATTCACATTTGTCAGAGTCACACTGATCAGTGAAAAACTGAGAATAGTGTTTCCTCTCCAAATTCTGCTAGCAGAAAAGAACCCTTCACCTGTACCTCTGTAATTTATGATACGCAGCAGTTTTATTTCTACTTCGTAAGCCTTTGATTTACAGCTGGAGATGCTCGTACTCATCACTGTGCTTTATATCAAAACCAAAAGTGGCCTTGACAGTTTTATGATTGGAGATTATTGTTCATTCTTGCCTATTTGTAAAAGTCTTGTCCAGAAGTCACATTTTATTGTTGGCTGGAGGGATAAAGTTCTTTAACCTAAAGAGGCTCACTTGACTTTAGGGTGTGCACCATCCTGTGATGGAATGTAGTGTTATATGACGCAATGAAACCAACCCCAGTTTTTAGTATTTGAATGCTGTGTACTTACTTGCTCCAAAATAATATATTTCTAGGATCAGAACATGACTGTCTAAACCCTTCAGGAAATGTGAAGCAATGAGGGAAAGTTACAGACAAGAAAATGAGCAAGGAACAAGTCATTGCTGTTTTCCATCCATTATACTAATTTTGGAATTGACTTTCCTCATCATTTATTTATTTTTAAAACATCAGCATCAGTCCCACTTGGGTTGGGCTAAAGCACCCCAGTTAAATCAGTCAGTAGAGCAGGAGACTCATAATGTCAGGTTTGTGGGTTTGAGCCCCTCATTGGGCTAAGCGTTTCCTTTGGAACTATGGCTGAAAGACACCAATGATGACATGAGCTTTCAAAGCAGACTTGGATTAACTAAGATTTCAACATCATCAAAATGCTCTCCCCTAAGAGCACCTCTTGCTTACATTTCTACGGACATGTCATTCTGTGCAAGTTTACATTTGTTCATTATTATAATTATTTACCTATATTAGAAAAGGGATGTGTGTGTGTGTCTCTGGCATCACACTAAATCCGTACAGAGCTGACAGCTGCAGTTTGTCATACTTATGTATTTTTGGTCCAGGAACAGACTAGTGAAAACGGCAAGTTGATCGGACCAATATTTTGGGAGATATTAGTAATTTTGGAATACAATAGCCTTGCAATCATGCTGCTATACCCAGAATCACATGGGCGCTTTGGTGCTGACTGCTGGACAAATGCAGTACAGCATGCGTAAATACACAACAAATATCTGTGCTGGGGGGCAGGAATGTTGCCCCTCAGGGTTGGGATGTGGATTTTAAAACCCCCCTTTTTGCAGCCCACCATCGGTATTAACAATGATGAAGTCCATCTAAAACCCATGGTTCTCCACGGGTCAGCACGCTAGATATCATTATTATTATGTTACTTTATTCTACAGTCAAGTTCTACATATGAATCCAGAAACACAGACAAATAAAATGATCCTCTGACCATTTCACATTAAGTTTATGAACCGACCCAAAGCAAAACATTCAGTTTTCATTCATCATTTTTTACCATTAACTTGTGTTCCTATTTATGCTCCAGGCTGCTAGCAGAGTGGTACATAACATAATCAGGGCAGGGGAACTAATAAGTAAACATCCAAATGTTCATTTCTTCACCTGTGCTTGATGGAAAATTAAAAATAAAGACAAATCAAAAAAGCTATAAATAGTATTTACAACTGTGTACATGCTGATCATGCCACAGGTTAGATAGGGGAGATACTCATATGTACACCTATACACACATAATTATATATATAAACATGTATACAGATTATACATATGAGTAAGGTTTAGTACACAGAATTATTTGGATCACTTTCTGTTGTGGAGCCTGACAATAATGATGATGATGATGATAATAATAATAATAATAATAATAATAATAATAATAATAATAATAATGATAATATCCTGGAGGATAGGGGTGATGTGATGGTAGGAGGGGGTTTTGGTGATGATGCAGAGTTCTGAACTATTGCAGCTTATGGAGGGACTTTTGGGGTAGACCGAATAGAAGAGTGTTCCAGTAATCAGTATGGGAGGTTACTAGACTATGACGAAGAATGGAGGTGGTATGGAGGGTGAGGGCTTTGAAAGATAGTGGGCCATCGAGGATGACACCCAGACTCTTAACCTGAGGGGAGGGGGAGACTGAGGAGCTGTGGACGGTGAGGGAAAAAGTGTGGGCTTTGGAAAGAGTGGATTTAGCACCAATGAGGAGCATTTCTGTTTTATCACTATTGAGATTTAGGAAGTTGGAGGTGAACCAGGTTTTAATTTTGAAGAGGCAGGAGGTGAAGGAGGAGGGAGAGAGTGTGGAGCAAGGTTTGGTGGAACGGAGAGGTAGAGCTGGGTATCATCTGTGAAGCAGTGGAAATGGATGTCAAAACTTCTGAAGATATTGCAGAGAGGGAGGGGGTAGATGGTGAATAGAAGGGGCCCCAGGACACAGCCCTGGGGCACACCTGAGATAACTGGGGAGGAATCTGACTGGAAGGATTTCAGCTGAATGAACTGGGTGTGGTTTGACAGATAAGAATGAAACTAGTAGAGGGGGGTGTGGCCAATGACAACGGAAGAGAGTCTACTGAGGAGGAGGGGGGGTGAGATGGTGTCGAAGGCTGCACTCAGGTCCAGGAGGACCACAAAGGAAAGTGAACCGGAGTCAGCTGCAAGGCCCAGATCACTGGGCACTTTTAAGACGGCAGTTTCTGTGCATTCACCAGGTTTTGTGTCAGATCACTCATTTTTCCACCCAAATATTAAAAGACTAGTTGCTCCATGTCCTGGAGTAAAGTGACTACTTTTCCATTTGATTCTGTGGTGAAAACCAGCTTCTGTCTGTCAGATGTGTGTGTGTTTGAGCTGCAGTGTGTGACAGACGGATGACCAAGGTTAGAATAGTTTTGGATTTTTCATTATAGTTTACTTTTATTTAGTTTTGACTTTTTTTCTCTAATTCAGTTAGTTTTAATTCGTTTTTAGAGCAGGTTTGATAGTTTTTATTAGTTTTCATTATTTTCTAAATGCTTAGTTTTAGTTTAGGTTTTTAGCTTTCCGGCCGACAGGCTGTAAGCTATTGTCATCATGCATCGTCCGTTGGCGGCAGCGTCTGTCGTCTGTCATCGTCTGTCGTCTGTTACAAACATTTCAATCGTCGTCTTCTCCGAAACTCCAGTTCTGATTGACTTCAAACTTGGTATACAGCTTCTTTATGATGATGTCAACACAAGGTATTGAAATTATTTTGATCCGGATGTGATTCTGGATTTGGTGTGACTTTGAAAAATTTTCCCATTATAACAGATAGGAAGTGGATTGATCCAATAAATCAGTATCAATGATATCAAGTTGGAATTTGATTTTTTTTACAGATCTGATTGGAATATGAGCAAAACATGGGCTATTTCTGTAATAGAATAAATACACAGAACTGGGTGATAATAAATGGCATCTGGATACAGCTTTTAATTTGGGCGGTAAGCTACAGGGCCATTGGTCCTATTTTTTTTATATCTTTTCTCTTCTTCACAGTCGAATTCAAATAAATCCCAGACAGGACTCTGCTGCTTTCTCCCTACTTTAGTCTCCATGTTTCCAGGTAGAGTGGGGATGAAAAGCTGACTCTATACAACAAGTGACGAGAAGCGACGGACCATTAAATATCATATGGTGCCAGCAGCTAAAATTGGTTGAGGGAAATAAATCGATTTCATATCAATCCGACATTGACAAAGACAAAAACAAAGGGAATTTTATCCATAATTTTTATATGTTTTAGTTAGTTTTGCAAGCACACAATACAGTTTCAGTTAGTTATCGTTTTGTCTTTTAATTATAGTTTTTATTTATTTCAGTTAACAAAAATGTTTTTACAATTCTAGTTTTCGTCATTTTGTTAGTTTTCGTTAAGGATAATAACCTTGCAGATGACCTCTCAGATCCCAACCCAGCTCTGTCGTCTGGACTGAAAATCACTAAAATGCATTACAAACAAGTGTCTTAGAAATGGAGTTGGTCTGGAAAAATTTGCCTAACTTTTATGTTGCTGTAATACACAGGAGACCTTTTTTCTGCTTTTCTTTCTCCAGTACTATTAGCAAAACTGATAACGTCTGAGCTTATCGATACCCCATTCTTTAATAATTTGGCCCCACAGCCCATTTAGTACAGGGATTTCATACCCATGCCTTGATGTGCAACTCGAGGAACCTCTTGGCTGTTTCTACGCTGTACTTTAAATCAAATTTCAAAATTTAGAGGCGAGATTATCAGCACTGAGCACACTCAAGAACAAGGACTTGACGCTCACCACGGTCCCAGTCCCTCAAGGTCTGTGTAAAAGGGTTTAAAGGGACAGAAAGTTGATTAGATATCCTACATCCAATGGTAATGACGCAATGTTTCATTCCCATGTCCCAGAGGTTACATAAATGTTACATCAAACTGCTGCTCGTCTCATTTCTGAGTTCCAGATCCTTGCTCTTCTCAATCAGGACTGATTAGTGTTGAGATTCAGTTCCATTGTTCTGTTAGGTGATTTTTACTCTCTCTTTCTTTCCCTCTCTCTCTCTCTCTCTCTCTCTCTCTCTCTCTCTCTCTCTCTCCTCCCCTTCTTTCCTTCTCTCCCTCTCCCTCCCTCTCCCTCTCTCTCTCCCTCCCTCTCCCTCTCTCTCTCTCTGTCTCTCTCTCACTCTCTCTCTCCGCTCTTTCTCTCTCTCCCTCTCTCTCGCTCTGTCTCTCTCCCTCTCTCTCTCCCTCTCCCTCTCTCTCCCTCTGTCTCTCTCCCTCTCTCTCTATCTGTTTCTCTCTCTCCCTCTCTCTCTGTCTCTCTCACTCTTTCTCCCTCTCTCTCTCTCTCTGTCTCTGTCTCTCTCACTCTCTGTCTCTCCATCTCTCTCTCTCTCTGTCTCTCTCACTCTTTCTCCCTCTCTCCCCCTCTCTCTTGCTCTGTCTCCCTTTCCCTCTCTCTCTGTCTCTCTGTCTCTGTCTCTCACTCTTTCTCTCTCCCTCTCTCTCTGTCTCTCCCCCCTCTCTCTCTCTCTCTCTCTCTCCCTCTCTCTCCCTCTGTCTCTCTGTCTCTCTCCCTCTCTCTCTCTGTCACTGTCTCCATGCTGTGCTGATTTCCAAACAAAGCCGTAGTACATGTTTCTACTTCCCAGTATTGTTCCCAGCTACACTTTGTCATTTAGTGGATATTGACTGTACCAGACCAGAGGAGGTTCAGTTGTCATCAACTACGACTACAGAACTGTAATTGCAAGTGTTTGTGCTTTTGCAGAACTGCATGTGGTTGCCTGTTGTAATGTCAAGATTATAGCACTGACCACAGTGTCTTCTTTTTTTTCCTTTTTTTTTTCTTTTTGGCAATCATTTTTTCTTCCCTGTGGTGTTTGTCCAGGATGCAGTTCTTATCATTTTACATGTGTTTGTATTTTTGTGGTTTTTACCTGTGAGAATTGGCAGATCATGAAAATATTATTTTCCTCATAGGGTGACATGACAAAGCGCTTGATCCCTGTAATCATGGGTTAGTACCAGGCTTCATTATGACTGGAGGTTTTGGTTGCTAAAAACTGCTTAGTCATGTCTCTGATGGCGTTGTACTGTATAATTATTTCTATGTATGGACATGCAGATACACTATATTTGAGTACTGCTATTCTTAGTTCTGAATGAGGCTGGCTTTACCGTTGAAATACATGTTTGTAGTATTAACTATTTGACCCACCAGCCAGAGCATCGGTAAATGAAGAAATCCACCTGCATGGTGTATTTTCTCCATCCAGAATGATACGTTGCCTCTTTGCATCACAAATAGTTGTAAATATCTATTTGTCATCTTTTCATTTGCAGAACAGAACTATAAATCCATTTGATATTTTTGCTGTAAACTAATGTAGAACTCTATACTACTATGCAGTTAATGGGCAAACTTAATGGAATTAAGCTAACATTCGTAACATATGGTATCGTCCACTGCCTCGAGTTCAGAGCCTTTATGCAAATTTTCATTTAAGTCTTTAAAAAATACTTTAATATTAATTAAGCACACATTGGTGCTAAACTTCTAGGTCGATACTGTGATGGTTCTAATTATACTTTAACTGATAGATTGCTGATACCTATTTTATGTGCTTGTTTAGCTTGTTTTTAGTATTGTTTTGTTGCTAAATGCTAGAACGCTACTCTCTGTTCACATCAAGGGGCAATGACCTTGGCTCCAAAATGAAGCCAATCTTAAAGTTGTAACACTACTGACAGCCACTGAAATTGACTGCAACTATCCCTGGCTCACGTCGACTTCATATTTTTAGAGACAAATTCAATCTATGTCAGTAAATTTTTCCAGAACTCATTCCAGTCTCATTCATTTCATTTGGACCTTCTAATAAATGATCTGGTCTATCTTTAAAGTTTTCCTCCATTCAGATCTCAGGTCAAATAGCATTAATGTCTGCTGTGTCAGACTTATGTCACTAAGTTATCATTAGCATTAGCTGACCTCTGACCCCTCAGGACTCAATAGTTCCACCCCCTTTATATGGTCACTTCTGGGTCTAAAATGCCAACATTGTGATGGACAAATCGCAAAATCCTGGTTTCAAAAAGCAGTCGAGAAACCAGTGGGTTGATGTCATGGTCTTCCATGTTTCCATTCATTATATACACCGAGTGGGACTTGGCAACTGACATGTCATACAGACCTTTCTATCAGTGTTTGGCGCAGTGGATATAAAACTCTTCTATTTGCCCTGACGTCTGATTAACAGAGGAAAAACTTACTAGACCAGAACACTTATTAGAGGTTCCAGATAAAATGGATAAGACCAGAATTTGTCCTGGAAAAAATTGGAGAAACAAGTTCACTGCATTATTGTAGCCAGTCTTATTGACTGCGGTATTACAGCTTGAAGATACTTCTTCATCAGTCAATGGTCCTTTCCCCGTGGATTTTGACCCAGTCAGAGCCAGAGTAGGAGTAGGTCTTCAAGGACCTGGACAACTGAAGACAAAAGCTCTGCTCTTGTACATGGCAGTTGAGACTCACATTGCAGTTTTTTTCATACAGATATTCACCCTTCAGTTTGGTGGATAGCCTCCCAGAATGTACTCACCAAACAGAATATCTACCCGCGAGACAGTCCACAGGGGTTTATCTGCCATGAGTCAGCTGCCGTTTGCATCAGCCTCCACCCTCACACTTATCATAACTGTTCACAGTGACGGAACACAAAACAATGCTTCTTTTTCTGTGATGTGAGCCAGAAACGTAAAGCGATAAATCTCGGGCTTCCTTTTCTAATTAATAAAGACGCAGAGTCTTGTGTGGCATTGTTTGAACACCGCCCTGAAAACATTGAGTGGACCTGCATGTCCACCCAGAACAGCAGAGGGAATGGAGGGGAGGGAAGGAGGAGGATGGGGGGGGTGTATTATAGCTGGACAGGATGGTCATAAAATCAAAATGGCTCACACTGCCAGCTTCACTTTGTGCCAACTACGCAAAGAAGGAGAGTCTGGAGTAACCGTAGGGATTAAGGCCTACATAGTGCACTGTAAATCAGGAGGAGACAACAGGGATTTGGAGCAGGCAGTGATTTTGACATCTGATGATCCCTGAGAAGTCTTGATTATAGGTGTCAGGCTGTACTAAGCACATGTTACGGAACACAATCATTCAGGTAAACAGCCATTTTGCTGCTTTTGGCTTAACCGGGTCTGGAAACAGATGATTGCAGTCTACAGATTCATATTTATGCTCTGACCAGATGTTGTTACTAGATATTTAATAGTGGCTTATGTTCATAGTTAGTCGCCTTTATGTTTTATTCCCATTTTTTGTTTTAATTTGTCTCTTATCTATTTGTGTAAGTGAATTTGTTGTTTGTTTCATTTTTTCCGGCCATTGTGTTCCACATGTTTACTTTCCCACTGAGACAGAGTTTCCCCAAATTCTCCACACTCTGTCCCACTGAAATGATGTTTATCCAGCCTCCATGTACGAGGTATCTGTACATCATGTGTGTTTGAGCGAGCAAAAGGGGGGGGGTAAAGAGAGAGGTTCGGGTTCTGTGTCACGCTCTCCACTGAGTCCAGCAAAGCCTGTTTGTTTTTAGATCTGCCCCACAACAATACCCAAGTCTACACACACACGCACACACACACATTATCTCACACACACTCGTTAAGAAAATAAGCCACAGCCATAACAACGGCTCAAACAGGAGCTAGGCTCTATAGGAAAACTTGCTCTCACTTCCCCCAGAGTCCTGGCTGACTCAACACTGTCCCACTACCTGAAAGTCCCCCCCCCCCAAAAAAAAAAATCAGGAAAACAACACTTGACATTTTTTGGCTTCATTACATAAGACTACATTGTGGATTTAAAAAACCTGTTGTGGGGAATACAAAAGAAAAGTGCAGCTTTGATGTTTAGAATAATAAATCCTGACATCTGTCCCAGAGGTAGCTCCTTTGTTTTAACTTGTTTTTTCACCGGTTGGATTGTGAATAAAAGAGGGCGAGAACTTTGTTTGTGACTCTTTCAGAATGTGGGTAGATTCTCATCCAAGTCACTGTAATCTGAAGAGTTTAAAGTGGAAGGCGACTAGACGTCTTTTAGTCCTTGAAGTCATTTGACCTCGTATCCCACAGATCTGAGAGATGTGAAATGTCTTGGACAGAAGTCTGGTGGCCCTAGGTTTAAAGGGTTTTTGCAGATCCCGTTCATATCCATAATTAGTTTATTAACTGCGCCTGTGTACCACTGGGAATAACGGCAGGGGTAAATCAGTATTTTACCTAGTATTTTTTAGTCATTGTTGAAAATTTAGGAAGAACTAATCATTGAAATTGAACGTGATTATAGTTATGTTTTTGGGTGTTGCAGAAACAAGCTTGTGGGTTGGATCAGTGCACCGGTCAGCTGGGGCCTGTTGTTTGGGGTTCCTCTGCGTGTGTTGCATCCTCCCACTCCCCAAAAACACCTGATAGTGTAGTCGGTCATTCTAAGAGGCCTCCAGGTGTGAATATGAGTGAGTGGGTGGTCAGTCCTGTGATGAACTGGTGACATGTCCAGGGTGAACTCCACCTTCGTCTGATGGTAGACTGGATTGGCTCTAACCCCCCGTGACCCTCCAGATGAATGAATAGTTATGCTTTCGTTAGTGTATAATCCATAGACTGTACATGTGGATGCCATCATACCAGCTCCATCCGCTGTTTAAAAGTGAAGCCAAAATTCCAGAGTCACAGGAGCTCAAGTATATAATTTTACATCATCAAATAAGTAATCTAAAAACAAACTGAATACAAATCAGTCTGATGGAATCTACTTAAATAGACTGAAATTAGGCTAAAGTGTTCAAATGGAAAACTAAGCAACTTATTGAGGCAGAGGTCGAACCTGTGTGAGAGGTAACATCACTTTGAACAGAGCCTCATCATCACTGTCTAACAGCCAGGAAAAGTCACCATATTCTCTTAGGTGTCTTTCTGAAGTCAGTGCACACTATGTATTTAGTACTTTTACCTGCTTATCCTTTCTGTTCCCTCTATTTTCCCCCTCTTGGGTGCTTTAATTAAATGTGTAGCTGCAACAACAGGTGCTCTTTCACACCCTCCTATTAGGGCCCTCTTACTTTCTGCTAAAGCTATATTCACACTCTGCAAATACCATTTATTTACATTTTAATAACAGAATAAAGTACTCTCGTATTTGGAGTCAACTTCTGTTCTAATTGTAGTTTCGTCAGTTCCATTAACATGTATCAGGTGCCTTTCCAGTTCACACATCTACCTTTGACCCATTTTGTAACATTTCAACCAAAAATAAATTTGCTCAGAACTGAGGAATTTAAGTTTGTAGCTGTTTTCCCATTGCCTTAAGGGTCAACTGCTGTGGGTTTGTCATATTCTACAAGTTACAAGTTATAATATTAGAATATGCACTATCTATCTATCTATCTATCTATCTATCTATCTATCTATCTATCTATCTATCTATCTATCTATCTATCTATCTATCTATCTATCTATCTATCTATCTATCTACCTGTCTGTCTACCTGTCTGTCTGTCTCTCTCTCTCTCTCTCTCTCTCTCTCTCTCTCTCTCTCTCTCTCTCTCTCATAATACTGGAAGGTCTCAGAGCGTGTGTGTATCTGCACAGTCCTGAGAAATTAAGATGTTTATACCTGTCCAGTTTGGTTCCTACAGTTAAGGAATAGTCCCATCTCCACATTAAATATCTCAGCAAGTTGAAAGGATCAATATTTTGGAAGATATTAATCATTTTGGATACACTAGCCTTACAGTCACTTTGCTCGGTTGACAGGAAGTGCAGTACCACGCTGCATGACAGAAGATGACGTTAGAAACAGGGACGCCTTTACTAACTTCAGTCCCTTTATATATATATATACATATATATATATATATATATATATATATATATATATATATATATATATATATATATATATATATATATAATTCATTATATTGCTATAATATTATTATTATTACTACTACTTTATTATTAGTACTCTCCAATGTGCAACTGCTTGTTTTTTTCACTACTGTTTTTTATAGTTTTTGTATTACTATTGTCTTTCTACTAGGGCTGTGCAATTAATCGAAATTCAATTACGATTTCGATTATTCCACGCAACGATTACAAAAATTATGTAATCGAGAAAAAACGATTATTAATTTTGAGTTGTTTTAATTCACGCGCACGCAAGCTACCATGAGCTGCTCTGCCCCGCCCCCCTCTAAGCTACAGCTGCCTGCTATCCGGCAGGTCCACCCCAAGAGGACAGTTGTACCTAGTGGTCTGGACAAATGGCAGGAGAATCACAGCAGAAGTGCTTGGTAAACAAAAAAGGCAAGTCAGATTCAATTGTATGGAATCACTTTGGGTTTGATGAAGAAGACGAAGAGCAAAAACACATCACGTGCAAAAAGTGTTTCGTTGTTGTGTCCGCACTGACCGCTAACACAACAAACCTTTTTAACCATCTAAAGTTTAACCACCGCCACCTTTATCATATTCTTTATCTTATGAAAAACTAAAACGCATAAAAACAACTTCGTCCGCAATGCAATCTTCAGTCTCCGAATCTCTTTACGCTGCAACTCCCGTATTAACCTAACCCTAACCCGTATAACCCTAACGTGCGTATTCTACAGGGTGTCCCATTAGTCTGCATACATAGGAAAAATAAACGTTTCTTGACATAAACCATTTTTATTTATATAATATGCTCTATATGACTGCCATTTTGTCGGGAACACATTTCAATGCGTGTCCTCCACTGCTGAAGAACTATAAAGAAGAAATATAAAGAAATACATGTTAGAACCATATGTATTACAGGGGTTGGACAAAATAACGGAAACACCTTCTATGATGCCACAATGTTAGGTGTTTCCATTATTTTGTCCAACCCCTGTATGTCTCCTGTGTATGGAGACTTATGGGACACCCTGTAGATGGCTGTTGTATACAGAAGGCCTTAACTGAAACCTCACAGCACGCCACTGAATTTACTATGTTTCATACTACATTGAACATACTTGAATTTATAATTTGCACTTTCGGTGAGGTTTTTTTTTTTTTTATTGCTACAGTTCTATGGTAAGTCTATAGCAGTTTAATTACAGTGCACTATTTGTTTACAAAAGGAAACATACTTGAATTTACAGTACACTTATTTGATTTCAAAGATTTTTTTGTTTCGTACAAAAGTGAAAATGCTTTGCTTTAGTGGTTAAAAGCTTTATTTATGTTTAAAGAGTATATTTTACATTGTTTTGCAAGAAAAAAATAAACAACTTTAAGGTTAACAAATAATCGTTTTTAATAATTTCAATGATTTCAATTATTGCTAAAATAATCGTGATTTTTTTTTTTTTCTATAATCGAGCAGCCCTACTTTCTACTAATATTTCTATATTGTACATTTGGTGTTGTGTTGCTATAGGAACCACGATTTCCTGAGGACTCTGCCCAAGGAATCAATAAAGTTCTAAGATGGAAAAACAGCAATCAAAGAAATATTTAAAAAGAAGGGAAAGGAGAAAAGAGATTAAAGAAAAGTGCTGTAAAAAAAAAACCCAGAAAAACAAAAAACACAACCTGGAGCTGGATGTTACCTCTGTAATGCTGCATTCTTCATTCCAATAGTTCCTCGCTGAGAACTTGCAGACTGGTTACTAGGTGTGACTGAGGTTCCAACAACCCTGAATAGAACCAGTTCAAGGATCAGATCTTTGGCATATTGACAGTGACTGATAGTGTCCCCAGAGGCTTATTGTCAGATGGCCTGGGTACATATTCTGGACAGGAAGTCTCCATGTCTACAGGGTGTGCCCCTCCCTGTTTACCCTGTGTTTGATGTGTTCCCACCTGTCAGATCCTGGATGAGATCGCAGAGCACGGCATCAAAATTTATCAGTTACCTGACGCTGACTCTGATGAAGATGAGGAGTTCAAGGAGCAGACCAGAGTCCTTAAGGTAAGAATGGAACTCCAGCTGCTGTTCAACAGTGCCACATGCTTCACACTCCTGCTTGGCCCCTGTTTTCCCATCCATCCCTGCTTCCCTTCCCTTCACTGCACCCTCCTCTTCTGATAAACCTATTTTTCATATCTCTTTCTATATCCCTTCCTCTTTCTTCATTTCTCTCATGGGATTCCCTGACCTTTATCTTCCCTAACCAGGCCAGCATTCCCTTCGCTGTGATTGGCTCCAACCAGCTGATTGAGGTAAAGGGGAAGAAGATCCGCGGTCGCCTCTATCCGTGGGGAGTTGTAGAAGTGGAGAATCCTGAGCACAATGACTTCCTCAAACTGCGCACCATGCTCGTGTGAGTCTCCTCAGCAATAAAACCAGAGAATATCTTTGGAAGGAAAGGAGAGTCTTTAAAGGACTTCATAAAACTTCCACATAACCTAGGAGGTTGTAAAAGACCACCAGTGGAAAAGGGTTCCCTCTAGAGCTCCACTGCCTTCTAGTGTTCAAATACAGAACTGGATCCCTCTCTTTTGCAGAACCCACATGCAAGACCTTCAGGAGGTCACCCAGGATCTGCATTATGAGAACTTCCGCTCAGAGAGGCTGAAGAGAGCGGGCAGGTGAGGCAACAGTTTCCAGCAGAATAAAGGATATTTCTTCATACTGATAATAATATTAATACTCTGTGATTTCATGTGTTTCCCTGCAGAGCTGTGGATGAGGATGTGATGGATAAGGACCAGATCCTGCTACAGAAAGAGGCTGAGGTAGGACCACACAGACCAATGCTTCAAACCTTCAGCTGTTCCACTCTGGAACATTCATACAGGATCATACAGGATCTTAAGAAAAAAAAATCTAAATGTGTGGATCATAGGCCTTAAAATGTCCCAGATATGCTTAAAAAATCAGTGGATTATTTAAGTTCACATTGCTTTTATCAAGCTGCATTGACTTAAGTGTGTTTTGGGGACGAATATGTTGCTTCAACGAAAGAAATTCTGAACCCAAAAATGTTGTAGGGTGTGATGAGATTTGAACCCAAAACTGCAAAAATACTATATGAATTTGTCACCATTTAGTCTGTGATTCCGAAGCACAGCAGAGTGTCTAACACAGAGCATCAGGATGCAGCAGAAAGGATTGTAGCTCAGAAACAACACTATTTAAATCTGTCAATTATTACACCATGAAATTCAAGTGCTGATAACATTTTATTGTATTTCACTGTAAAAAAATATATATATTTGAGTGTTTAATTGTTCAATAGTTCAATTTGTTTAGCAACACAAATTTTTTCAGTGTCATCTATTCTTATTGATTACACTGTAACAAAACTAAAAAACCAACCCAACGTGGTGCCAATGGGAACTGTACAGTCTGCTTAGAACTGATCAGCTGTAGAGAGCCAGAGCTAATGGGATGTCTTCTGTCATTCAAAAGTTGCACCTCCTAGATGTAAGAAGTCTAAACTGTTTCTGTTAAATTTACTTTAATAAAAGAAATTCAAGTTGAGTGAGATCTGCCTGGAGCACCTGAAGGTGGTGAAAAGGACCGCGTTCTCTCTGAATGAGTCCATGTGAACATCCAAACCTGGGTGGACATCAGCTGGTCCCTCAAAGACACTGACAACATCTACAGATCATCTGGTGTGTCCAACCAAAGCAGTGACAGTAGTGAGCAGTGGACTGGCCCAGAGAGCAGCTGAAGGCGCACTACTCTGAGTCTAGTTTGCACACATTTGTCCACATTTTATCCAGACACAGAAACCTCTTCATTTGTTCAACCTGCACTGTTTACCATTGTTGACGTTCCTGTCATTTTGGCACTAAGTGTCTTCCTGCCTGCTCTTAATGGACCTGTTTGTGTTAGTGCTGTAGTTGAGTGCAGTGAGCAGGCGGCGGGCAGGCTGCAGTCACAACTGTTTGTAAACAATGTGCCCAGGCAGGATGTGACATCACTTCCTGCCTGGATGTCCTGGCCCAGTTTTATGATGGGAATGACCTCAGTAATGTTACAAGTCCAAACACAAAGCAGCAGGGCCCAGGATCAGTGTGTTTACAGGACGACAGCCTTTACAGGGTGGGAGGCCTCATTAGTGGGACTGAGTCCACTTAGACCGCAGACCCCTAACCCTAACCCTCATTAGTGGGACTGAGTCCACTTAGACCTCAGACCCCTAACCCTAACCCTCATTAGTGGGACTGAGTCCACTTAGACCTCAGACCTAACAACTGTGCATGTGTCAGGGCCCCGCTTCAGCCACAACCTCCCACTAAGGCCACTGGTGGAAACTGGGCACACACAGCACTCTTCAGGTTTGCACAGGGCTATCTGGGTTCTGCGGGGAGTTTTTTGCTTATTAGCTTACCGGCCGACTATTGTCGTCATGTGGCGTCTGTCGTCGTCTGTCGTCCATTACAAAACTTTCAATCGTCTTCTTCTCCAAAACTACAATTCCGATTGACTTCAAACTTGGTATACAGCTTCTTTATGACGATGTCAACAAAAGTTAGTGAAATTATTTTGATCCGGATCTGATTCTGGATTTGGTGCGACTTTGAAAAATGTTCCCATTATAAGACATAGGAAGAGGATTGATCCAATAAATCAGTAAGTATCAATGATATCAAGTTGGAATTTGACTTTTTTACCGATCTGATTGGAATATGACCAAAACATGGGCTATTTCTGTAATATAATAAATACACAGAACTGGGTGATACTAAATGGCATCTGGATACATTTCCCAAACCTTTTCATTTGGCCGGTAAGCTACAGGGCCATTGGTCTGATTTTTATATATATATATATATATATATATATATATATATATATATATATATATATATATATATATATATATATATATATATCTCCTTTATTTAACCAGGCAAAAAAAAAATGACTCATTCAGATTGCAAATCTCTTTTTCAAGACTGACCTGGCCAAGAAAAGCAGCAGAACACACAGTTTCTGAAGAGACAAGACATAATTAACACATAATACAGAACATGTTGTCTTGGACTAGGGCTGCACGATAGTAGACAAAACTGACATTGTGATTTTTTTTTTTTTACCCTGCAATATATATTGTGATATGAAAAACTCCTCAGGAGGATATAATATGTGTGTGGTGCTGATGTAAATGGTCAAACACATTAGTTGTGTTTCTTCTGGTTGTGCCGACAGGTGTCAGACACTGTGGACACTGAACACGTGTTTCAGTTTCATCTGAACACGTGTTTCAGTTTCATCCCTCTGTAGCTGAAATAATTCCAGATAACTGACAGTGCTTTTCTTTTTGGCACCAAGTCTTTGTTTTTGGTGATTTTCTTTTGTTCGTTGCTCGTTTTTCAATGGTCCAGCAACTTACTCCAAACATGATGAAGAATGGTTGTGACTGGTGGATGGCTGTGCTCAGTGTGTGTCAGGTCCCCAGGATGAACTTAGATGAGAACTTGCTGACTTCATTTACCTGCTACGTTTCAGGACCTGGGATGTGACTATTGCGCACACGTACATCGCGATGACAATGCTCAAACGATATATTGTGCAGCTCTATCTTGGACTATTATCCTCACTATATCTCTGACATAAACATAATTAGGACTTTCATATAACCATAGTAACACAATAAATGTCAAATCATTATTTCTTCTCAGGTGAAAGGCAGAGTTTTGATGCTCCGTCAGGTTTAGGAATAATCCTTTTATTTGCAGTTTCAATCTACTTGTTATGATTTGAACATGATGAACACAAGAATGGGATCCTTTCAGAAAACTACATGTAGAACATTAAAAACAATTAGAATGATAGAATGTTTGTTCACCGTCACAATATACAAATGTGAAATGAGCAAAACAGAATTTTGCAACATTTTGTGACTATTTAGCTGAAAATGTAACTAAGATCAGTCCAACTGGCAAAAGACATCCTTTTTCCCCATCTCTGTTCTGATGAGAGCAGTACTGAAGCCCAGGGTCAGTGTTCACTGTGGACAGTTCTGTTTCAGCCCACAAGGTGGCAGCACATGTCTACAAAGCAATTAGAGTGTGCTGCTCAGTGGAAAGTCTGAAATAGAATGATTTCCTTTTAAATATTTGATGTCAGCATTAACTGTAAATGAATGATTATGTTTGACTTATTTATGGCCTTTTAATACATTCAAATTTAACATTTATAAATATATACTTGTAATGTAGGCTATTTATTGTATGAGACTAATTGTATTCTTCATTAATTTTTGAAGACTTTCCTTGTTTATGTTGTACTAAAATAGAGTAGATATTATCTGTTAAAAGTTATAGATCTCATCCTCATCTGACTGAATGCCTAGTAATACTGACCACTTTTTGTCCTTTTCAGTTTAGATATTGTTGTTACTCAAAATAGTTACTTAAAAAACAAAACAGAGACATGTTTGCCCTTAGGAACAATTCATAAAGATCTAATTACATTGTACTGTTTGTTTGATTTATGTTGCCCAGTAGTGGATTAGTCATTTACAAAATGCAAAAATGTCATCACTAATAAAAAACACATTTTATTACCTCAAATCAAATTCATGTGATTCGGTGTTTTCTCCTCCCGTTGATAACAAAAAGAATGAGAAAAGTCGTTCAGATTGATTATTCTGTTCAACATTAAAATTAGTTTAAAATTAAAAAAAAAAAAAAAGAAAGAAAAGAAAACAGCAATGAACAAAAAAAAGATAAATAAAATGATTAAAAATGAGAAAAATAACCAACAAGATAATTAATGATATGATCTATAAAATGACCTGAAATGCATCAGAATAATCATAATTTGAAAACAAAGAAAAAAATAAAAAATGAACAAATTAAACAAAATCATCCCAAAGTAAACAAGAGAGCAACAAAATGAATAAGAAAAACCCCAACGAAACAAGCATTTGAACGCATAAAATAATGACAAAACGAAAAGTGAACAAAATAACCAACAGAATGAACAACGTTATCACAAAATGAACAAACAAAGCAACAAACTAATGCACAACATAAACAGAAACAAAGATACAAAAATAACCAAATCTGCTGATCTGAATCTGAATCTTCCATCTAATATTTATTTTCCTCTGAATTTTTTAAATTTTTTTTCAGATTTTCTAAATATTTGTTTTAATATTTGTGACACATTTTGGATGTCAACTTGAATCTGTGTGAACTGCTGTACTCTGGTCATGATCTAAATGTGGTCTGTTTTCTGCACATGTGTAAAAAGTATGGGAGGGAGAAACAAGTAGGAGGGGCTTCAACCTGGTCAACTGTGTTTTCTACCTGTTTTCCACAGCTGAGACGCATGCAGGAGATGATCGCTCAGATGCAGGCACAGATGAAGATGAAGTCAGACGAGTGAAACAGTCCAAGGAGAAGGGAATACACACACACGCACACACACACACACACACACACCTGGTCCTCCTGCTGGACCTGCCTCAGACCTGTAGTCCACCAGGAGTCCAGGACCAGGGTCCATCCCTCTAAACATCCCTCCACCTGCTCATGTTGTCACTCACAGTATGAGACTGGACAGAGTTTAAACAGCAGGAAAACATTTCAGCATGAGTTTGGAACCGCTGCCAAATGACTCCATCTGTGAGTGACGTCACACTAACCTGTTTACAGTCATATAATGTAGGCATTCTGCTCTGTACTCCTGTGTAGGCATTAAACACCACCCTTTTTATGTTCTTTTCTATCAGGTATAGGGCTGTGTATCGGCAAGAATCTGGCAATACGATTCAAATCGCAATACTATGATCACGATACGATATATCATGATATATCATGATACTGTTAAAAAGGCAATTTGTTTTTTGTTTGTTTCTTTTTTTTAATGATTATTTCCTTGAAGAACTGAATTACAGCAGAAATCTGCACAAATACTAAACACATTTTTATTTGATCCCAACAGGATCTAATGTTCTATCACCAAATGTTCCTGTGTTCAAACTGAAATTCTGTTTTACAGACATTCCAGTTTCAGATCCTGTTCAAATGTTCAGATTCTATTAGTTCACAACTAACATCAGAACATTATTTTTGTGCGATACCAACAAAGGAACTAACATTGTTTAACAAAAGAGTGTTAAATAATAATAATAAAATATAAACAAAAAAGAAAAACAGTACTTTTTAATATCGAAACAGTATTGTGAAATGAAATATCGCGATATATTGCAGAACCAATATTTTCTTACACCCCTAATCAGGTAAGGTACTTAAAATAATCAACCTTTGTGCTTGTGGTGCTTTTTCTATGGTCTTATTCTGAGTAGTTGTGTAGCCCAACACCTGCACCTCTGGATGGACTCAGACCACCGTTCATCTGATCCAAGGGGCTGCTTTAATTGAACTCTATAAATATCACCTAGTGCTAAATGTTTGAAAGCGGGGGGTGGGGTGGGGGGGTCAATTTTGCTCTGGGGGTTAAATATTCCACCACCAGGGCTCAACAGTGCCATGTTTCTTGGAATTTGTATTATTTATTTGAAAATCTGCATGTGTCAAACCACCACTACAGACTGATCAGCCATCACCCCTGGGACTAAATCTGTGAATGTTTGTGTCGTTTCATGAGTTCAGGGAACGACCTGTTGGTTCACTACTGGACTGTTCTGACATCAGACTGCCTGCTTTGGATTGAAAAATCTGTTGAACCAAATGTATTCCATCCAGTTTCATGTTGGCAGGAGACTCAAAATAATACCTGTCTAAAGCCATTTAAATGTCACTACTGTCACGTCCTCTGTCTCTCTGCTCTCATATGCAAATAATGTCTGTTCACGTTAGGACAAACCTAATAATCTGTTAACAGAATGTCAGAAAAGACTGGCTTATAGGTGTCAACTTTTTTGTATCTTTTGGAAATAAAGTTTGTTCAGAGAATTAAACTGGTTGAATGTGTTGTTGTTCCAGTAGTTTTAATAGTAGTTTGAAGACCACCACAATATTCACTGAAGCTGATCCTACATTTAAGGGGATATTATGCTGTGATTCCATGTTGGAATGGGATTTTTGTCTTTGGGCTTATTCTGTGCTCTTACATTACAGAATAAGCCATAAAAATAGGACACTGGGGTTACAAGTACTGTCTTCTTATGGACAGATTACTGCTACAACTGGACTCAATAGGAACTGCAGTGTGAAAGGTGCATGTACACGGGGGCAGAGAGGGTCAAGGGTCAAACTTACTTTATTTCTACCCGTGGGTAGATTTGTTTCGCA
This sequence comes from Sphaeramia orbicularis, assembly GCF_902148855.1. Taxonomy (NCBI): domain Eukaryota; kingdom Metazoa; phylum Chordata; class Actinopteri; order Kurtiformes; family Apogonidae; genus Sphaeramia; species Sphaeramia orbicularis. The sequence continues at coordinate 54,856,550 of NC_043965.1, read as the reverse complement.
GACATAGTGATTGCTTTTGGCATTACAACAAAACATACTTTGAATCTGTTTGGCAGGTTCTTGATCGAGTGTCAAGACAAAAAGTGCTCAGTGTTCCACCATTCATCAGTACAGCAGCATGGATAAGGAAAAGAATAAAATAAATAAGTTCAAATAAATAAAAACAAGATGCCATAAAACATAATAAAAAAAAAAAAAATCAAGATAAAAACAGTCTCTGGGATAAAAACCAGGATAAGAACATACAATTTAAAAATTAGAAGCCACAATAATAATAAATAGAGCAAAGAAATAGAATAAATAACTAAAATAAGTAAATAAAAGGGCAATGTCACTATTTCTTCTTGAGTTCAGTGACAGCGACAGGAACAGCTGTTTTTCTAAACACTGTGTCCTGCACCTGGAACTAAAAACCTCCGTCCAGAGAAAAGGAGCTGAAATTCACCCCCTAAAGGATGGGAGTCATTGTTCAGAACTGATGGAACCATCCTCTGGACCTGTTTAGTGGACAGGGAGGAGGGACCAGACTGGGACTGACCAATCAGGCGACTGGACCATCTGACAGTTTGATTCAGTGAGTTTTTTCTCTGCAGCTGAGGTCTGAGCGAACCACGGCACCAGGCAAAAAGACAAAACAGACTCAATAAAGGAACCATCAAACAAAGTTCAAATGGTTTGGTCCATGTGGAAGTGTTCCAGTTTCCTAAGGCGGTGAAGCGCTGATGGCCCTGTTTACACACACATCTGCAGTTTTCATTAAAACGCAGTTTTTCATCAATTATAGTCCCAAGGTATTTGTATGATTGCACTTGTTCTATTGTCTGACCTTTAATTAAAGTGACTCCGTCCCTATCCTGTTGTTTTCTCCAATCAATGACCACATCTTTTGTTTTGGATCTGTTCAGGTGAAGGTAGGAGAGGACACCAGGGGTCACTGTTTGAACCTGGGAGGTTTTCTCTGATAAATATGAAAATGCTTTAATTATCACAAAAAATAATGACTTACTTTCTCAAAATAAAATCCCTGACTTAATCTTAAAATGATGATTTGGATGTATTTTAAAACCAGCTTCATCAGCTCTTTAACTCCAGATACAAGTGCATCAGTTTAGTTGGTACGCTCTGTGAACACAATGACAACAGAGGGAACCGTGCAGCTAGTGGGTAGTGATCCAGAAGTGGGTTCTGAAGGATGTGTTTAAACAATAAAAGCTTTGGAATACTCGTAGATTTCTTTCAGTGCTAACTAATGTCAGATTTGTATTTTGACACACATGCATCCAAAATGTTTGTCGTGTTTTTGCAGATATTTCATTGAAAGATGACATGCTAAGCTTCCACTGTAATATATAGGCAAGATGGAGATGATGAAATGTGGATGTACAAGTACTGACGAATATAGGAAAGTACTGGAACCCAAATGTGTGACATGGAACTAAACCTGACTGTATAAGCCTTCCTTCTGTGTGGACAGTTGCAGATGTGCTGGTCATCCACTTTATTATTACAGAGATGAAAACGTGTCTTTTTTACGCAAAGCTCATGTTGACGTTAAACATGAATAAATGTATTTTTCAAATATATGTGGCTCCCAGATGAATGAAGATGTAAACTAATGACTGATTACCCTAAAACAACATTTTACTCTGTTATAATAGGTTGATTCATCTGTTAATAGTTTAGCATCACAGCCTTTTTCAAACCACTGTCCCTTCTCATCCCTGACACTAATGTGAGGGACAGGGGTCAGTGGTCAGAGGACAGTGGACAGGGACAGTGGTCAGAGGACAGTGGACAGGGACAGAGGACAGTGATCAGAGGACAGTGGACAGGGACAGAGGACAGTGGTCAGAGGACAGTGGTCAGATGACAGTGGTCAGTGGAGAGTGGTCAGAGGACAGTGGTCAGTGGACAGAGGTCAGTGGTCATTGGACAGGGACAGAGGACAGTGGTCAGTGGACAGGGTCAGTGGACAGGGACAGAGGAAAGTGGACAGAGGACAGTGGTCATGGACAGGGACAGAGGACAGTGGACAGTGGTCATTGGACAGTGGTCAGTGGACAGGGTCAGTGGTCAGTGGACAGGGCCAGTGGACAGGGACAGTGGACAGTGGACAGGGACAGTGATCAGAGGATAGTGGACAGATGACAGTGGTCAGTGGAGAGTGGTCAGAGGACAGTGGTCAGTGGACAGAGGTCAGTGGTCATTGGACAGGGACAGAGGTCAGTGGACAGGGTCAGTGGACAGGGACAGTGGTCAGTGGACAGAGGACAGTGGACAGGGGTCAGTGGTCAGAGGACAGTGGACAGGGGTCAGTGGTCAGAGGACAGTGGACAGGGACAGTGATCAGAGGACAGTGGACAGGGACAGTGGTCAGAGGACAGAGGACAGTGAATAGGGACAGAGGGCAGTGGACAGTGGACAGGGACAGTGATCAGAGGACAGTGGACAGGGACAGAGGACAGTGATCAGAGGACAGTGGACAGGGACAGAGGACAGTGATCAGAGGACAGTGGACAGGGACAGTGGTCAGAGGACAGAGGACAGTGAATAGGGACAGAGGGCAGTGGACAGTGGACAGGGACAGTGATCAGAGGACAGTGGACAGGGACAGAGGACAGTGATCAGAGGACAGTGGACAGGGACAGAGGACAGTGATCAGAGGACAGTGGACAGGGACAGAGGACAGTGGTCAGAGGACAGGGACAGAGGACAGTGGTCAGATGACAGATGACAGTGGTCAGTGGAGAGTGGTCAGAGGACAGTGGTCAGTGGACAGAGGTCAGTGGTCATTGGACAGGGACAGAGGACAGTGGTCAGTGGACAGGGTCAGTGGACAGGGACAGAGGAAAGTGGACAGAGGACAGTGGTCATGGACAGGGACAGTGGTCAGTGGACAGAGGACAGTGGACAGTGGTCATTGGACAGTGGTCAGTGGACAGGGTCAGTGGTCAGTGGACAGGGTCAGTGGACAGGGACAGTGGACAGTGGACAGGGACAGTGATCAGAGGACAGTGGACAGGGACAGAGGACAGTGGTCAGAGGACAGGGACAGAGGACAGTGGTCAGATGACAGATGACAGTGGTCAGTGGAGAGTGGTCAGAGGACAGGGACAGTGGTCAGTGGACAGAGGACAGTGGTCAGTGGACAGTAGTCATGGACAGGGACAGTGGTCAGTGGACAGGGTCAGTGGACAGTGGACAGTGGTCAGTGTTTGTGTCGGCTGGAGCCTCTAATGCACACACAGTTGTCTCCACGTTGGCCTGTTTTTAAAGTCGGACTGAAAACTCACCTTCACTTCTAGAATAGTGTCTTTTTTATTTATGTTTATGTTTATGTTTACGCATTTGGCAGACGCTTTTTTCCAAAGCGACTTACAGGGGAAAACCAATTAAATCACTCAATCAATCAAATTTTATTTATATAGCGCCAGATCACAAAAAAGTTATCTCTTGACATTTTATATATAGAGTTGGTCCAAACCAGACTCTAAGTCAATTCTACAGAAACCCAACAGAATCCTCCAGGAGCAAACACTTGTGACTGGTGACAGTGGAAGGAAAAACTTCCCTTTAACAGCAGAAACCTGGAGCAGACCCAGACTCCTGGAGGATGGACGTCTGCCTTGACCAGTTGGGGTTAAAGAGAGAGAGTAGAGAAGGGGAAAAAGAGAGAGCGACAGAGATAGGGACTGGGGGAGAGGGGGAGAAGGGGGGAGTAGGGGGAGACACATGGAGGCGGTTGAGGATAAGTGAGTGGTGATGATGAGGGCAGGGAAGAGGCCGGACCACCGCAGCAGGTCCAGAGATAATCATGAAAGAATCTGTGGTTGTCCTGGGAAAAACCTTATTAGAATATTTAAAATGGAATGTTTGAAAGTGCTAGGACAGGAGGTGCTCTCGGAAGAGCTGGGTCTTCAGGAGCTTCTTGAAGATAGGCAGGGATGACTCTGTTCTTGTAGCACTTGGTAGAGCATTCCACCAACGTGGAACGACCCATGAAAAGAGCCTGGATTGTCTTGTACAAGGTCTGGGGACCACCAGACTACGTTCCCCAGATGAGCGGAGTGGTCGTGGGGCGACATAAGCTTTTATTAGTGCACCTAAGTAGACAGGAGCAGACCCACGGAGAATTTTGTAGGCTAGGATTAAAGATTTGAATTTGATGCGGGCAGCTATGGGTAGCCAGTGTAACTCAATGAGTAAGGGGGTGACATGTGCCCTTTTAGGCTGATTGAAGACCAGACGCGCTGCTGCATTCTGGACCATCTGTAGTGGTTTGACAACACAAGCTGGGAGGCCCGTTAGAAGAGCACTGCAGTAGTCAAGACGGGAGATAACCATAGTCTGCACCAGGAGCTGGGTGGCCTGTTCGGTTAGGTATGGCCTGATCTTTCTTAGGTTGAACAGAGTGAAACGGCATGATCGGGTGACAGAAGCAACGTGATCCGTGAAGGTCAACTGATTATCAATCATGACTCCCAAGTTACGTACTACACTGGTAGGAGCCAGAGGTATGGAGTCAATAGTGATGGAGATGTCCTGCTGTATGGTTGGCTTAGCTGGGAAGAGCAGCAGTTCAGTTTTGGACAGGTATTTGATGGTGTTTGTGTTTGTGTACAAACTGCATATGGTATTCACTGTGTTCATGCTCCCATATATTTCTGTTTATTTCTGTGTGCAGCAGTAATTCTATCAACAACACTACATTTGTTTTTTAAAATTTCTATATGAATAAATTTTCATTTCACTGGATTGGATAAAAATATTAGAAAAGTTCTTAAAAAGATGACTCACTGTCTTAAACTAGTGAGTTAATATTTCAGAAAAATGGCATGAAACTTGAGTTGACATGTTTCCCTGTGGTCAGATGGACTGCTGTTGCATCATTAATGCTGGCTTGGTGCACATATTCATAATTATTCATGCTTCTAGTCCACAGGTGTCTAACATGCGGCCTGGGGGCCAAAGCCAAAGGGTCCAATCCGGCCCCTGGGATGAATTTGCAAAGTGCAAGTTAGGGCATCAAACTCAAAAATAATATCATAATAACCTATAAATAATGACAACACCAATTTTTTCTTTGATTTAGTGCAAAAAAACACTAAATTACGAAAATGTTTACATGAACAAACTATCCTTTAACAATAACATGGGAATAACTCGAACAAAATGAAGAAAATTAAGTGCAATTTTGACAATTTTCTGCCTGTTACTAAATGTTTTGTGCATATGTGTAAATGATAAGTTGAAGCATAATGTTGATAAAATTGTACTTATATTTCTAAACAAATTCTGTTTTTTTCCAGGTTATTCACATCCTTTTTGTTTGGATAGTTTGTAAATGTAAATATTGGCATAATTGAATGTTATTTTTTGTACTAAAACAATTTGGAGTTGTCATTATTTACTGGTTCTCATGCTATTATTGTACTGGTCCGGCCCACTTCAGATTAAATTGGGCTGAATGTGCCCCCCCCCCCCCCCCCCCCCCAGAAGAAAATGAGTTTGACCCCCCTGTTTGAGTCCATCATGTGGTGGTGAAAAGCACCAGCCTAACGCTGTGCGTTGGTTTGAAAACCACTGCATGTGTCAGAGGTGAGGATGGGGAACTTTGTTTTTTTTTCTCTTTCAAAATGCTTTATTCAAACATTCGATATACAAAAAGGCACAGACAGTGCGCAAACACCAGTTGAAGTGTGCAGAAAAAAGACACTCTCTCAACAGTCGAATAAATAATGAAAGGACACAAATCAACATAAGAAAAATAAATAAATTCCAATTAAGTAAAAATAACATTAACTCTCTTCCTCTTTAGACCACATATCATACAGGTTGACAGTTTTATGCTCTTCATTGAATCTAAACATCTCAATGCTTTGATGTATTCCTTAAATTCACAATTAAAACGAATAAAACAGGGACTTACTTTGGACATTCTACTTTTGTGTATGTGAAATTTCCCTAACAAAATTAATAAATTAAGAAAAAATTCAATTTTGTCATTATTGTGATCAAAGTATGTGACAATGTTTTTACATTCTATCTTCACACTTATTTTAATTTTGCACAGAATATAACTTTCTAATTGAGACCAGAAGTCACTTGAATGTACACAGTAATAAAATAAATGTGTTCTTTTTTCTGATTCATTGTTACAGAAAGTGCACTTATTCTCAACATCCAAAAACTATGAGATATGAGTTTGTTACATATGTATTGTGCAAAATTTTAACATGTATTTCTTTGGATTTAATGAGGATGGGGAACTTTTTTTTTTCTCTCCAACATATTTATTTATTTAATGTTGTGTAAAGTACAATAATGACATGACAAGTACAATGCAATATTAACATACTAATAAGACATGAACAGAACAGAACATAGCCAGGGGACAAACCATGTAAACAACAACAACAACAAAAAATCAAATTACACAAAGTTCAAATCTGTTGCATAAATCAGTGGTTTTGATAGCTTTTCTATTTTTAGAGTGTTGAATGTTTGAAATATACTGGGTAAGCTCAATTTCAAAAATGAAAAAAGAAGGTTTGAGATTTGAGAATTTACATTTGTGAATGTGGTATTTTGCCAAAAATAGAATTAAATTGGTTATGTAATGTTGATCTGATTTGTTGGCAGGATATGAGTTTATACCAAACAATATTTTTGAAAAAGTAAAAGAAAAATCAGAAATTATATTCTGACAAATAAAAAACAGACATCTTGCCAGAAAATATTTGAAAAGGGACAGGACCAAAACAGATGATATGCATTTTCTTCTGACTGATTACAAAATGAGCAATCTACACTGATATCTTTTGTATATCTCTGTAGGATGAGGATGGGAACTGCGCATCCTCTGCTGTGGCTTGTGATGCTGAACTCCAGCCAATCACGGCTCGCTGTGGTTGGACGAACCCTGTGCGCGCTCTGATTGGCTGCCTGGCGTCCGGAGGCGGGGCTTGTAGCCGTGAGCTCAGCCCGCCCCCATGCCGTCCGTCCGGGTTTAGAGCCGAGGCGAGGACCGGAGAGAGAGAGAGGAGAGAGAGGAGGAGAGAGAGAAGAGGAGAGGAGAGCGGCCGCATCCTGGAGCAGACGCTTCTGAAACAACTGGAACAAAATGACGTCGAACATCAGATACAAGAGCCGCATCCCAGTGAAAACAGGTGAGGACTGCACTGTCTGCACACGGCACTGCACCATGGAAGATGACTGACAGTTTTCTGTGTGTGTGTGTGTGTGTGTGTGTGTGTGTGTGTGTCCTGGGCGTCGCTCTTCATCCGTGCACCTGCCCCCCCCACGCGCCTCCCTCCGGTCCTCATCCGTCCTGTGATGTCCACCAGAGGACAGCACCGAGGTAAGACCTGGTCCGGATGCGCGTGGATGTGATGCTCGTGGATGTGATGCTCGTGGATGTGATGCGCGTGGATGTGATGCTTGAACCGCTCCTTTCTGCTCTCGTGTCTGTCGGCCTGAATCCACGCAGCTCGGCCTCAGCTGCGCATGCATCATTATGCGCGCGTTTCCCCGTGAGGGGGGTGTTCAGCAGTCATACCATCACAGACAGTGACCGGCGGTGTGTGTGCGTGTGTGTGCGTGTGCGTGCGTGTGCGTGCGTGCGTGTGCGTGCGTGCGCGTGTGTGCGTGCGCGTGCGTGCGTGCGTGTGCGTGCGTGTGTGTGTGCGTGTGTGTGTGTGCGTGTGAGTGTGCGTGTGCGTGTGTTGGTGGGGGGTTGGATTTCATTTTTAGACTCATATGTAGAGCAGGAGTCAGCAGTGACAGCAGTGGACAACATGGACTACACAAGGAGGCATCCGTCCTCTGCTCCTCCTCTTCCTCCCCCTCTTCCTCCTCCTCCTCCCCCTCTTTCTCCTCCTCCTCTTCCTCCTCCTCTTCCCCCTCCTCCTTCTCCGCTTCCTCTTTCTCCTCCCCCTCTTTCTCCTCCTCCTCTTCCTCCTCCTCTTCCTCCTCCTCCTCCTCCCCTCTTTCTCCTCCTCCTCTTCCTCCTCCTCCCCCTCTTTCTCCTCTTCCTCTTCCTCCTCCTCCCCTTCTTTCTCCTCCTCCTCCTCTTCCTCCCCCTCTTCCTCCTCCTCCCCCTCTTTCTCCTCCTCCTCTTCCTCCTCCTCCTCCCCCTCTTCCTCCCCCTCTTTCTCCTCCTCCTCTTCCTCCTCCTCCTCCCCCTCTTTCTCCTCCTCCTCCTCTTCCTCTTCCTCCCCCTCTTTCTCCTCTTCCTCCTCCCCCTCTTTCTCCTCCTCTTTCTCCTCCTCCCCCTCTTTCTCCTCCTCCTCCTCTTCCTCTTCCTCCCCCTCTTTCTCCTCTTCCTCCTCCCCCTCTTTCTCCTCCTCTTTCTCCTCCTCCTCCTCTTTCCCTTCCATACAGTGTCTTCATACAGTAGGAGGTTGTGCCTCCTGTGCTGGATGACTCAGTTTAATAGATGTTAAATAGTCCAGCTCTGGGGAGACTGAGCCACTGTACGTGTGGATATGTGAGAGCTAGAATTAGACCAGAATAACCCAGATTGTGTCCTGACAGAGCAGGGCTGTCCGACTCCTGTTAGTTCAGGTTCCACATTCAGCCCAGTATGATCCAAACACATGCACTGATAGCTTCCTAAATCCCCATAGGTGTGAGTGTCACAGTGGTTGTTTGTCTCTGTATGTTCAGTCCTGTGATGAACCGGTCACATGTCCAGGGTGAACCCCGCCTCCGCCCCTAAAGCTGCTGGGATAGGCTCCAGCGACCCCCGTGACCCTGTTGAGGATAAAGCGGGTTCAGATAATGAATGAATGAATGATCTGCAGTGGGCCAGACCAGTCAAATAATACCAGTGAAAAAAGTACAATCACGATGATAATGTTTACTTCTACAAAGTTTCCTTAAATATCTGAACATGAACTACTTAAAATGTCTTAAGAATAACAAGTCCAATTTTAAAAAATGTTCTGCCTCAGTTTATCTGTTTATCATTTACTCATGTACATGTAAGTTACAGATCCCAGTGGATCTACACATATACTAAACATTTAATAACAGACAGAACATTGATACAGTTGCATTTACTTCCCTTCAGACGTTTCAGATTGTTCATATTTTTTTCAGATTATTCACATTTTTTATAAAAGGATAGTTTGTTAATGTAAACATGTTCATGTAATTTTACAAAACAAAGACAAAATTTGCAGTTGTCATTATTTATGGGTTATTATGATAATATTTTACTGGTCTGACCCACTTGAAATCATATTGTGGAAGCTGAACTAAAATGATTTTGATTATTGATTATTGATTGATTCTTATCTTCAGTGCAATTTTTGCACAAATTCATCCCAGGGGCTGGATTGGATCCTTTGGCAGGCCAGATTTGGTAACAAAGTTACTCTGAAGATATTAACAATCAAGGAATTTAAAGTTATTTTAGTTCAAGTGTCGTATACCTACAGCCCAGTTCGCTCTCTGGACAGTCAGGCCAGTAAAGTATGGTTATAAGGACCAGTAAATAATGACAACTCCAAAGGTTCCCCTTTGTTTTAGTGTAAAAAAGTTCAATAACATGAAAATGTTTACATTTACAAACTATCCTTTCACAAAATATGTGAATAACCTGAAAAAATATGAACAATCTGAAGTGTCTCAAGAGAAATAAGTGTAACTTTAAGAATATTCATTCATTTTCTGAAACGCTATATCCTCAAGAGGGTCGTGGGGGCGGAGCCTATCACAGCTACCTGTGGGTGAAGGCGGAGTTCACTCTGGACGAGTCCCCAGTTCATCACAGGACCGACATATAGAGAAAAAACAAATAATGACCTATGAGTGATTTAGATTAACCAATGAACCTATCTTAATAATAATAATTAATAATAATAATAATAATAATAATAATAATAATAATAATAATAATAATAATATAATAATAATAAATTATAATATTCTATTTTAATATCTGATTTTGTATCCTATCCGATATATCCTATTTTAATAATATTCTGCCTGTTATTAAATCCTTTGTGTATTTGTAGATTCACTGGGATCTGTCAGGTGTAATGCACATGTGTAACTGATAAACTGAGGCAGAATATTGTTAAAATTGCACTTATTTTACTGAAGACATTTCAGGTTGTTCATGTTATTCACATTTCTTAAGGATAGTTTGTAAATGTAAACATTTTCATCTTGTAATTGTACTTTTTTTCTCTCTAAAACACAGAGAAATGTTTGGAGTTGACATTTTTGTAGGTTATTGACGGTCTGTGCAGCTGTTGCACATAAACAGGTCAATGTGAATGACTGAACCCAGTATTCAGATGCTACTCCAGTTTTTTAGCACCCTGTGAGGCTTGCTGTTTTCTGCCATCCGAGCTTCACTCCCACATACTCTGCATCTGACCCTGTTAGAGAAAACTATCTCATAGCATGGACCAGGCCAGGTGTGGAGGAGGAGAGGAGCTTCTTGTGAGTCTGTGACAGACTGAACACAGATCAGAACTGTTCAGTAAATATAGCAGCAGATCATTCCAATCCTAAATCGGTGTTTTCGGAGCTCACTCCTTCCCTCCTTTCTTGTCTTCTTCTCTCCACTGCTCCCTCCCTCACATATCGGCCTAAACATTCACTTCCTCTTGCTGTGATGTTGCGTTGCCAGGGCAACGGTTCTTTTTTTAATTCATTTTCATCACTTCTCTGATATGAAGGAGTGGACTAAACCAGCTGACCTACCCACAGTCCCGTGCAGTGGTACTTCCATGTGGGTGGATATTCACTGAATATATTTTTTCAGAGGCTGACAAAGAAATGACCTTTGTAGTTTCATCAGCAGGTTATCTTCCATGTGTCATGTAGATACTGAGCCCATAAAACCCAGCTGGCATCCATCCCATCTCTTCAACCTGAACACATTGAAACCTGGAGAGTCTTTCATATTATCTACTGCAGTAAACTAATCCAAAACACATCCGTTTTTGTACCATGATCCAAAGTTAAATAATAAGAGCTTCCTTCTTTTTCCATGACTGTTCAGATCTTTGACAGATATGGGTCCAGGGACACAATGCCCACATGTAACCTGCTCTGGATCCATTTGAGCAACTTCTTCTTCTGTATCCCATCTTAAAGATTCATTTTGTGAGATTATGGGGATTTCAGAGGCTCAAATGTCAGACATGGACTCCAATATTCCTATCTGTGTTTTCATTGGTGTACGATAACAGAGGAATGACACTTGTGTTTGTTAGTTCTGAATCAGATGAGGATGCTGATCTGCTGCAGTGCCTGTCTGTGTCCTCATCAGCCGGCTCCACCTTTTTTTCCTGCTGCTGGGTTTCCTGTAGACGAAAAAATTCATAGTGGCATTTTCGTGAGATTTTTAGACTGAAATTCAATTCCTCGCAGTATATATCCGCCTATTTTACACAGTTGTACTGTAGCTAAAACCTGATGCTAACCATCAGATCAAAGTCACTAGACCACAGGTGTCAAACATGCGGCCCAGGGGCCAAAACTGGCCCGCCAAAGGTTCCAATCCAGCCCGTGGGATGAATTTGCAAAGTGCAAGTTAGGGCATCAAACTCAAAAATAATATCATAATAACCTATAAATAATGACAACGCCAATTTTTTTTTCTCTTTGATTTAGTGCAAAAAACATTAAATTATGAAAATGTTTACATTAACAAACTATCCTTTAACAATAACATGTAAATAACTTGAAGAAATGAAGAAAATTAAGTGCAATTTTAACAATTTTCTGCCTGTTACTAAATGTTTTGTGCATATGTATAAATGATAAATCGAGGCATAATATTAATAAAATTGTACATATATTTCCTAACAAATTCTGTTTTTTTCAGGTTATTCACATCCTTTTTGTTTGGATAGTTTGTAAAGGTAAATATTGGCATAATTGGACATTATTTTTTGCACTAAAACAATTTGGAGTTGTCATTATTTATTGGTTCTCATGATATTATTTTACTGGTCCGGCCCACTTCAGATTAAATTGGGCTGAATGTGGCCCCCGGAAGAAAATGAGTTTGACCCCCCTGCACTAGACCGTAGTAGGGGTGCTTGGTAACATTACCTAACATACGTAGTTCATACGTAGTTCACTACTATGAAGTGACACTATTTTTCACAGTTGAAAGGCTGGTTGTGTTCCGTAAACAGAAGGTTTTCACTTTTAATCCTTGTGTCTACTACTACTACTGGCTAGATACTTTCTTATGTCCCCGAAATGGAGTTTCAGGGATATAATGGTTTTACCCCCAACGCTACTGGATCTGCTGTCAGATCTCCTTGGTGTTTTGGTGATAACTAGGACAGATTTGGTTGGATTTCTTCTCCTTGATAACCACCATAGTGGACCCCCCCTAGTGGAAGAACCCCATGGATTTCAGCTTCTATCAGTATTATAAGGCAAGGCAAAGCAAGGCAACTTTTTTTATATAGCACATTTCAGCAACAAGGCAGTTCAAGGTGCTTCACACAGGACATTGAAATGCAACGACAGGGAAAAAGAAACACATTTAAAACCTTATAAAAGAAACATGTAAAAGGTGATTAAAAACAGCAAGTAAGAAAACAACACATAAAACCCCAAAATATAAAAACACACACATTTTAAAGTAAGAGTTGCAGTCCTGAGTTTGGAAGGAGAATATAAAATTTAAAAAGTCCAAAGCCTTTTAGTCAGCCGCAGCAGTGAACAGGTGAGTCTGGAACCAGAACCAGAACCCAGTGAACAGGTGAATCTGGAACCTGGACTGAAAAGAACGCAGACTCAGATATCAGACCTGATATTTTCTGGTAGTTTGTTCCAGATATACGGAGCATAGAAACTGAACGCTGATTCTCCAGGTTTAGTTCTGACTTTGGGAACACAGAGCAGACCTGCACCAGACCACCTGAGTGGTCTGGATGGTTAATACTGGACCAGAAGGTCTCTGATGGATTTTGGGCCTAAGCCATTCAGTGCTTTATATGAAGCAAGAGAATTTGAAAGTCTGTTCTGTGAGAGACAGGGACCAGTGTAGAGACCTGAGAACTGGACTGATGTGGTCCAGTGTAGAGACCTGAGAACTGGACTGATGTGGTCCAGTGTAGAGACCTGAGAACCGGACTGATGTGGTCCAGTGTAGAGACCTGAGAACCGGACTGATGTGGTCCAGTGTAGAGACCTGAGAACCGGACTGATGTGGTCCAGTGTAGAGACCTGAGAACCGGACTGATGTGGTCTAGGCAGAGACCTGAGAACTGGACTGATGTGGTCTAGGCAGAGACCTGAGAACTGGACTGATGTGGTCTAGGTAGAGACCTGAGAACTGGACTGATGTGATCCACTCTCTTGGTCTTAGTGAGGACTGGAGCAGCAGCATCCTGGATCACCTGCAGCTGTCTGACTTTTTAGACTTTTTAGGCAGACCAGAGAAGATACTGTTACAGTAGTCAACTCCACTAAAGAGAAATGCATGAATGTATATAAGTCATCCACATGGGGGCGCTGTAGTTGAACATCAGTTTTTTTGGACATAAATCATCAATAATCAGCTGATTGAGATCAAATATGGTTCATATTGATGGTCTTCCAAATGTCCATGTTCTGTCTACCATCCAGAGTTCATCTGGGCTCATTTTCAGTCACTAGGTGGAGTTTAGGGTTAAATGGGTTCAGTATTCTGACAGTATTCTGATTAGGTCCATGGAGCTCAAACTGAATTCAGATCCATTGTCTAACAGTTCTGTTTCTTCTTCATGCCACTATGTTGAGTTTGAATGATGCCATATTTGGACCCCGGGGTGGGGGGGTTGTTCCAAATGGTTGGGGGATGTTTGATAATGTTCTGAAAATATCAAATCAACATTTCTGGGTATTTCTATATTAAATCTATCCACAATCTGCTTTCTGAAAAACAATGAAGTTGGTATCTTTTGTACATGGGGTGGTTTATTTGCTTTATTGTACAGCAGAGGATTGGGGGGATTTTGGGGATATACCCTTGCTGTCGGCCCCCACAGTGTAAGCCTGGTTAGCTCTAGGTGGTGAAAAACCTCCTGGATCCGTCAACATTTGCTGTAGCTTAGAGTCAACAGTTCAAACAAATTATACTAAGAACTAAAACTAAAGAAGGATTTCATGACTCATTTGGGATGAACCCCCTCACTGTTATTGATAATGCACATCAAATAGACAAGTCGTCCATAAATGAAAACAGCTCAACTCGTCACTTCAACTTTGAAATTCTTTTTGCACCTTCTCACCCATTTAATGACGTAGTTTTGTACATTAACTATTGTCTTAGTATGAGTCTACTTCATGAAATACCATCCATCCATCCATCCATCTATCCATTTTCTTCCTCTTATCCGGGACTGGGTCACGGAGGTAACAGTCTAAGCAGGGATGCCCAGACTTCCCCCTCCCTAGACTCCTCCTCCAGCTCCTCTGGGGGGACCCCGAGGCGTTCCCAGTCCAGCTGAGAGACATAGTCTCTCCAGTGTGTCCTAGGTCTTCCTTGAGGCCTCCTCCTGGTGGGACATGCCTGGAACACCTCCCCAGGGAGGAGTCCAGGAGAATCTGAAACAGATGTCTGATCCACCTCAGCTGGTTCCTCTGGATGTGGAGGAGCAGCAGCTCTACTCCCAGCTCCTCCCTGGTGACTGAGCTCCTCCCCCTATCGCTAAGGGTGGACCCACCCACCCTACGGAGGAAACTCATTTCGACTGCTTGTATCTGGGATCTGGTCCTTTTGGTCCTGACCCAAAGCTCATGACCATGTGTGAGGCTAGGAACGTAGACTGACTGGTAAATGGAGAGCTTCTCCTTTCAGCTCAGCTCCTTCTTCACCACAACAGACTGATACAACGACCGCATCACTGCAGACGCTGCAATGACCCGTCTGTCAATGTCACACTCCATCCTTCCCTCACTCATGAACAAGACCCTGAGACACTTAAACCCCTCCACTTGGGTCAAGGTCTCATGTCATGAAATTTGCATATGTAATCAGAGGTGTTCAGTCAGATTGAGCCAAACCTTGTTCCTTTTCCAACAGGTCAAATTGAAGTCACTACAGCCCTCCATAACACTGGACTCACTGGGCCAAGGAGTTGTACCTCGTAGGAACTCTTGATCAGTTCATTTGCTTGTCTGTTATAATCTAAAATTACATTAAAATACCAGTGAAACTACAACACACCTTGCAGAATTGCTCACTTTGTCTTGGAAGTCCATCAGGTTTAAAAGTGCTTTAGGGCTTCGGTTCCCGTTTGGAAAATACTGTATGATAGCAAGAAAAAAGCACAAAAATACTGGAAGTATAGTGTGCACATAAAATAATACTGCCTTTAAGCTGGCCTTTATTGGGCAGTTTAACTACGACATAAACTCAAAATAAGCCTTTGAGAGCTTCATAGGGTTCTGAATAAGTGCCTTGTGACTCTCAGTCCTCCAGACGTCCCTGAACTTGTCCTGTCTGACGACCTGTGTTACGGAAATTTTGTTCCGCTACTGGTGAATAATGAAATAGAGACATCTGCTGGCCGACAAGATTTTATTTCTTTGCAAAGAAAGGTCAGTTCTGCACACGAGCCGCGTTTGTGGAGAAAAGACAAAGAGCTTCTCACAAGTTCCACCTTTTATGGGGTGAATCACATTTGGTAGTGACACCTCCAGTCTCCTCAAAGGGCCTTTGGATTGAATGATGAACTCAAGGCTTTAACAGTCAGTCACCTTTTGTTACCTTGCAAGAAAATTTACACACAGAGTAGGGGGATTTGGGTAAGGATATGGGAAAATTAGCATGTAGTGGGGGGTATTTGGGAAAGGAGACAGGAACAAAGAAAGGAATCAGATAAAGAAGTTAAAATTCCATTACACCTGCACATTCACACACTGACCACCTTAATCTCAGCCTCTCAAAGACTTCGTAGCTCTTTTCAGTCATGCAGTAGGTGGAGTTAGAGTTCAAATGAAGCAAAGTTACACTTCAAAGTTGCCGTGACATCATATTCGTTTGTTCGACTGTTTTAATATCGTATGAATTTCACTGCATATCACTGACACAGTTGTATCAATCACAGCTTGTTTTATAGTTCTAGTTTATTTCTTGTGAAAAAAATCTCCTGACTCATCTTGCACTGTGAGGCATATACTAATTTTGGCCCACAGTATGTTTTTTCGCAGATTTTTATGGCTGACAGCCTAAAACAGGGGTGCCAAACTCATTTTAGTTCAGGGGCCACATTCATCCCAGTATGATCTGAAGTGGACCAGACCAGTAAAATAATAACAATGAGAAAAGGAGAAGTTTATCACAAAAGTGTTTACATCTATAAAGTTTCCTTTAAAATGTGCATAACATGACCAACATGAAATTTCTTAAGAAAAATAAGTGCAATTTTAACAATAATCTGCCTCAGTTTATCATTTCCACATGTCCATTCTAACGTACAGATGACAGTGGATCTACAAATACACCCAACATTTAGGAACAGACTGACATTACAGGTAGTTCTTATTTGTTCAAGTTTCATTTTTTGTGAGTTTGTAAATGCAAACATTTTTATGGACTGAACAAAGACAATAGTTTGGAGTTGTCATTTGTTTATAGGTTATTCTGTTGGTATTTTACTGCTCTAGCCCACTATAGATCCTATTGGTCTGTATGTGGAACCTGAACTACCTTTGACTGTTCATATCTTCAGTGTCATTTTTGCATTTCACAAATTCATCCTATGGGCCAGATTGGACCCTTTGGCGGGCTGCTTTTGGCCCCTGGGCGGTATGTTTGACACCTGTGGCCTAGCTAGCAGGTCCAGCTCATCACTAGTTCCTAACAGGTTTAAGGGTGGAATCGTCCAATCAGAGCCCAGACCAAACACACAGCAGCCTCCCCAGACTCAGAGCAGATATACCAGCCATCCGCTGGTTCATACACAGAGGCTTCTGAAAGTTCACCACCTGGCATTTGTGTGTCCCACTGTGCTTCTGTAAAGGGTCTGCACGTGACGTCACCGCTGGTGGAAGTCACCCCGGTTCCGCCCACTGAGTGGCAGAAAGAGGGAGATGAGTAGCGGCTTTGTCTTGAATACTGCGAAAACTTTTGAACAATCTAAAAAATGGGGCAGAGCTGTTGTGCCATTGATCGCACAAATAGGTTTGAAAAGCACTGGGAGCTATCGTTTTAGCGGCGACCTAAAGCCAAAGACAGAAGAAGCAGATGGATCACTGCAATTCAGAGAAAGAACTGGAATCCAGGCAACCAAACCTGGATTTGTGTCAGGTAATGTTAATTTATGCTGTGTTCTTGTGTAAAATCATACCTTAAATTCCATCTGGTTTTGGCTAACGTTCCTTCTTAGTAAAGCTCTTACTGTTAGGATCTGTCATTTAGTTCTAGATTTCAGAACTGAATCGTTTGTGTCTTCAGTTGTGTGATTCTGAACCTTGTGCTCTACATGATTTGTAAACTAGCTTAAACTGAGGCTAACCTAGTTTTCCAAATAAGGGGCTGCTCTAGCACAAAGCTGTTGGATCTGTGTTGGATCCAGTATTTGATGTGAACTCTCCTTAAATCTCCACAGTACCAGTAGATCATCCACTCACTTGGGTCAGTACTAAGGGTTCAACTCCAGTAAATCAGTAGTGAACTGTGAGCACTACTGCTGGGCCTTTACCGCCCAAATCACCGCCAAGAAACTCCGTCTGCACTGACACAAAACCTCCAAAACAATAGTATGTTGAATTAAAGCACTCACCAGCTGGAATCCTCTAATGAACCAGGACCAGGATGGACACAACTCTGGGTCTGTTGGATGCTTTCAGCCTTTGCATTGGGGATTTTCCCGGCGTTGAACTCAGGTTCATATAAATGTCAGGATAGGTGATTTGTGTCCCAGATCAGTGTTGGTTGAACACTTGTTGTTTGGTAGCTTGTATGGATCCATGTCCAGTCCAGTTGTCTTTAATTTCATGTTATATTCCACATTTTTCCCGGTCTCACTGTAGTTACTGCTATACTCCGCCATGTTGAGCAGGTTTGTTTTTGCCACTCAGTCTGACTGAGAGGGGCGTGGCCTGGGGGGAAGTGACGGATGTGTGTTCCCTCTATGAAGGTTGTGTTGGAGTCTTCTTTGTGGACATCTGTGAACTCATTTTCTGAACTACTGACTGACTCAGTTGCCTACATCCATGATAACAGAATATACTCTGATGTCTATGGAAGGGTTCCATTTGTCCATAAAAATGCTCCACACTCCTCCTGCTCACTCTCAGTCCAACACTGCTGTCATCAGAAGGTCACCTCAGAGCACAACACTACACAGACGTCCTGTAAACACACACAAGTCTCCTACTGAAGATGATGTGTTTAGGAACTCCACATGGCCCAGGCTGAGGCTTTGGTTTATTTCACATATGGATGTCTCTATAGTCTTATGCCAGGGCTGTCAAACTCATTTTAGTTCAGTTCCACATTCAGCTGTATTTGATCTGCAGTGGGCCGAACCAGGAAAATAATAACATAATAATATATAAATAAGGTCAACTCCAAACTTTTCTCTGTTTTATAGTGAAAAAAAGTAAATTTACATTATGAAAAGGTTTGCATCTACAAACTATCCTTTCAAAAGATGTGAATAACATGAACAAACTGAAAAAATAAGTGTCATTATTCAACAATTTTATACCTCAGTTTATCATTTACACATGTACATTATAACTTACAGATCACAGTGGATCTACAAACACACAAAATGTTTAGTAACAGGCAGAATCTGGTTGAAATTGTACTTACTTCTCTTAAGGCATTTCAGGTTGTTCATATTTTTGTTCAGGTTATTCACATTTTTTTGTGAAATTATATTTTGTTGTAGTGTAAATACATGAAAATATTCACATTTACAAAGAGAAAAATTTGGAGTTGTCATTATTTATATGTTATTATGATAGTATTTGACTGGTCCTGCCCACTTGAGAGTGAATTGGTCTGAATGTGGAACCTGAACTAAAAGGATTGTTCATATCAGTGTAATTTTTACATTTCACAAATTCATCCCAAGGGCCGGATTGGACCCTTTGGTGGGCCGGATTTGGCCCCCGGGCCGCTTGTTTGACACCTGTGCTTTATGCCATCCCATATCCTCTTGGCTCTGAAACAGACACAACACCGGCTCTGTTTTCTCCTTATTTTGTCATCGTACTCATTGTGTGTATTTGTATTTTGTATATATTCAGTCAGCTCCCCCTCCCCTCTACTGTGACTCCATTACTTCCCACCCCTCTCCACTTCTCTCTCCCTCTTCTCCCTTTTCTCTGTCTTTAAAGACACAGATGGGACTCCTGACCCACGCCGGCTCCGGCTGAGGACCAGCTGCAGAGCTGGGATAGGCACACCCCGGGGGTTTGGGTGGGTTAGGGTTAAAAGCAGGGACTGGACCCCCTGTGGATTCTCTAAAGAAAAGAAAAAAGTTGTAGGATGAGAAAGTGTCTGACCCAAGCCCCTTTTCTAATGACTATTCCACTCTTCCAAACACACAAACCTGTCTTATACTTATTTGTAAAATGGACTTTGCATCTTATCCATAGTTGCTCAGATTGTTGCCGGGGACTTTTCATACCTAAGGAAATATTAGTGTCTAGTATTTAAAATGAAGTTGAATTACTCTGACATGATGCCATCGTCATGACTGACAGTAATATCCTTAAACGACCTGAGCGGTAAATACCGCGGCTGAAGGGTTGAAGTGCTCCTGCCTGTTTTTCTTCCGTGATAGTACAGGTGCTGGAGGAGTTTCTGCCCTGCAGTGTGTTCATACACAGACAGTTTCAGTTCGTCATGCTCAAAACATGTATCTAATCCTCACGTCTGCATGTGTGCGTTTTTGTCGATGCCTGAAGCCTTTCACCTTTCCCTCGCCTCTTCTGCTCCAGGGTTCGTCTATAACTCAGCAGTGAGTGACTATTGAGCCTTGGCTCAGATTTTAAAAAGCTTTTGGAAAGTAACTGGAGGCTGACCCAGATAGTCAGATTCTTTGAAAAGAAAAAATCTTTTTAAGTATTTGGTCGACCTTGATATGTTTGGGATTACAAGATCTGTGGAAATAAGGGGGTAAGGAGCGATAATCCAGTAAATGAATGAAGAGAACAGAGAATATTTCACAGCTGCTCTCATTATCAACTACAAAACTGTGATTTTACAGAACGATAAGTAATAAATGCATTAAATGTTGAGGAAGCTCTGAAATTGTTATTTATGCACATCCAGTTCTATAAGAAAGCCAGACACCGATTAAAGCTTCCAAAATGATATTGCAGTGAAAAAACATGACCTGTAGATTACTGGGTCTTGAACAGTGGAAACATATCAACAGGAAGGATTCATATAAAACACATCTGCACTTCTTAAATTCCATTTTGTAGCACTGATACTATAGGATAACGACAAGCAGCAAACGCCATCAGCCAAAACTGAACTGGACAACAACAAAATAGCCTGTTGTTGATGTAGATATGAGAAGTCATAATAATGTACCTGTAGCACATACTCCTGTACAGAATATGATCCAGTTTATGTGACGCAGATGGAGTTCCTGCTTCCAGTTTATTCCCATCGGTGCAGGGGTACAGCTGGGACAGGGGTCACATCTACAGACCTGTTCCAAACCTCTGACAAACAACAGAAAACAAACCATTTAGTGCTAGAAAAACATGTGACAACGATGCAGGAGCAAGTTTACAAAGGTCACACCTTGGATGAATATGTGGAAATATTTGGTGAGGCCTCTGTTTGGACCAGTGGAGTCTATTAGTATTCCAATGATCACAACTGTTCACATATGAAGACCCACCGTCAAACACACAACTTATTGCATCTTATATTGTTCCCAAACATGTAGTCATAATGTCAAGCATCTGCTATATTTATGCACATTTTCTGACATATTTTAACAAAAAAAAAAAAAAAAAAAAAAAAAAATCAAGATTTCAATCTTTACTTTGTATCCAGAGAAATGTATTTTGGGTTTCCTTCTTTAGTTTTTAGTCTGAGAGCACATACATGTATTCAGTATATTCAAGATCGATCTATCTGTCTGCCTGTCTGTCTGTCTTACTTTTTTGTTCTTTTTGAAAGTTGAGTTCTTGCAGTTACACTACTATAATGCTTTTTTTTTCTTTCTTTTTTTTTTGTTTTACATCTTTTTTTCAAATGAGAGCAGTAGTGTATAATTTATTTAAAAACTAATCTACCAAAGTATCTGAATGCATCATTATTGTTGTTTATATGTCATCCCTTCTTTCCAAATGCCTATTGATTCTACATGTTTGTTCTATACTCTCACAGAGCCCATCGTCACTGAAACTGGTTTACGATAGCCAAGCATGAAGCAGCTTTATTACTGCCTGAGCAATTACATGCTGTCAGATTAGCATGTTCAAGAGCCCAGAGCAGGAGGCCTGTGCATCTGCAAAGAGGAACAAACAGGAGCAAACAGGCCAGGCTGAGCGTCATCTGGGCCTTTCTTTCATGCCCTCTCCCTCTGTCTCTGTCTCTGTCTCTGTCTCTGTCTGTCCTCGTATCTCCCCTTATCTGTCCCTCTTACCTCATTTTGTGGTCTTCCATCTGAGCTGCAGCCGGCCTTTAGAGGAAGCGTTCAGGGTTCATGGTGTGAAAGTGTGCTGGGCTGTTGGGAGGCTGAGGGAAGTCATCAGTAAAGGTCAGCGCTCTTTAATGCTACACTACAGGCCCTTTGTTGAACACCACTAAACACAACAGCACTGTATGGAACAGACAAATACATGTTCTTAGAACTAGATTTGATCCGTTTTTACATAATCATGTCCTTTTTTACTACCATCTATTCATCCTTCACCCATAGATTATTCAGTTTTGTTCAATAACTTTCGGAGCCGACAAAACAGATCTGATCAAAACAGATCTCATACAAACAGATCTGATATAAACAGATCTGATCAAAACAGATCTAATAAAACAGATCTGATCAAAACAGATCTAATAAAAACAGATCTAATAAAAACAGATCTGATACAAACAGATCTGATATAAACAGATCTGATCAAAACAGATCTAATAAAAACAGATCTGATACAAACAGATCTGATATAAACAGATCTGATCAAAACAGATCTAATAAAAACAGATCTGATACAAACAGATCTGATATAAACAGATCTGATCAAAACAGATCTAATAAAAACAGATCTAATAAAAACAGATCTAATACAAACAGATCTGATATAAACAGATCTAATAAAAACAGATCTGATACAAACAGATCTGATATTGTGGTTCAATGAACATGTCCTGTAAAGGTTCAGTGTGAAGGACTGACATATGCTCTTGTTACATGAACTGGGGGTTAGTTTGTTTTGTGCTGGGAACCAGTTGTTTGGTAATGTTTGCAAACTCCACTACTAAGCCTTATGTCTGTGTTGGTTTTTTACGGCTGTATGTAGAGGTTTCACTCCCTCTGGCTTCCATACAGATGCAACAGTGTGCAACACTAAAACAAAATGCAGGGAACTAACTTCAACAAACAACTCCCAACACTAACCTCTCCGAGGCGCAGAAGCATATACCTATGTTGCATATTGAAGCATTACATTTTATTTGAATTATGTAGTTTCTTTTACAATTTGCAACATTTTTGCATTAAAATATCCAAAATTAATGAGGCCTATGTTATGCATTTTGTTGACTTATGTACTTACATTAAATTAGATATCCTCCTGAGACCTGCAGTAGGGGACAAATGTTTGACAGTTTTATTTAAAAAAAAAAATACTGTCCATTGCAAAGGACATTCCATTAACAAATAAATAAATAAGAAGAATTTTTAAAGTGTATCTGAAAAAACTGTTGCATTTTGCAGTTTCCAATCAGGTTTAATGTAAAAAAGCTCAAACCTGAACTTTCCTGGGTCTCAGGAGGATATTTAATCCGTCTGTATGTATGTATGTTTCCTGCTTCAGTGGATCTGTTTCACTCTGTCTCTAACTTGTGTGACCAGAGGATGCTACCAGGCTAATGTGGACAGTATGGACTGTTTGTGCTCATGTGAGCTGTGTGTTTTGGACTGTGTTGTGCTGACAGCTGATGTTAGTTTCCAGTGTTCTGGAGGTGGTGTTAGCTTGTGTTGTACACTCTTATTACTGGAGAGGAGCAGAGGACTGTTGGCAGAAGGGTCCACAGTGCTGGACATGGAAATGAGCCTGTTTTCATGGACGGAACCAACTGAGCTGTTAGCGTCGAGATGGAGGGAGCAAATACCAAGAAACTATTGGCTGCAACACAAACTTCATACAAGTCTACCAGTATGCGCAAAGTTGACATATTAAGCTTTTTATTGTCGACTTACCGACAGATAATTTATTCATTGAATGTTCAGTTGTGTGGGTTGCAGCTAATTCAGATTACAACGAAGCTCTTTAGATGATGTGAGTCCACACCAGCTCAGAGCCTTTACTACACCATGGGACTTCATCTTCAGTCTGGATCTGGTGGCTTACATTGCCTCAGTATTTGTTGTTTGTGGTGTTCAGCATCAGCTTTCCACATAGTGTCTGACTTTGGGTCACATCCGCTGTAGCCTGTCAGTGCTCAGCAGCAGGGAATGATGGGTAGGCTGTTAGATGGGACCCACTGGCATCATCTGTGAGTGTCTGGGTGTTTTTGTTTTGGCTTGGCAGTGGCGTTGACTGCTGTGTCCTATTCAGAGTCATTTCCTTGAAAGCTGTGACTTCTTTATGGCTGATAGAAAGACTTTGAGTGCTGCCTGCAGATGAAGGAGATCTTTGGATGACTGTCTCTGCAAAACTGACAGTAAACAACAAACAAACACAGCCAGGACTCATGCACAATATAGAGTCTGTACGGACAAACTTTGCCTTTGACTTTCCCCATAGATATGTTTTTCTGCATATTCTGAAATCAAAATAACTTATTGGTAAATGATATAATAATCAAAAGACAAATTGTAACCCTTCCTTTTACAGTCCCCTAATTCTTAAGTATTTTCATAGCAAATAATGGCATGTTGATGAGTAATTACCACTAGTAAATAAACAGTTATCGGAGAACTTGCAACTGAAAAGAACCTATACTGAATTATCTGTACCTAAACTAATTAGCCTGTGTAGCCTGTGATGGAAACAAACCCATCGTCCTTCTTTAATACAGTTTGGTCTTTGTGGACAAATGAAATATCTGCCGGAGTTTCAGAGGACGGATCACAACGCTAGAATAAAGTAACATTTGTTGATTTCAGCTAATTCCATTTCTGAGTCGATCACAGTTGTTGTTTCCCACATCCATAAATACAGCGGTTTTTACTTCTTCCTATTTCAGTTACTCTCTTTTACTCCCCCACGACAACAGTGCATGACTACACTTCTCATAGTTATGCACTATTATAATATAATATGTGTAAATAGAAAAGCGCTATATAAATCTAACCCATTAGAAATCAAACTAGCTCAAAAATATCACAATACACCATGAGCCTCTTGGCTCCATACATCCATGAGAACATAAATCATTTCATTTTTTATAACCTAACTGTACATTAGCTAATGTAATTTAACGACAAATGGACTTATCTGGTGGCAAATTAGCAGCTAAAGGTTTGGCTAAAAAACTCTTTGTGCTTTGTCAGTAGTAATCAGTGGTAGAATTCTGTAATATTAGCTACAGTTAGCTTCACATATTAAGTCTGTTAATGTCAACAAACGACAAGTTCCTACCGCAGTAAAGACTCCAACACAAGCTTTACATAAGCACATACTGCTGTGACAGATGGGAACCTTTCATTTGTAGATAACAGATTAATAATATTAGGCTGTTAACACAAAGCTCAGATGGATGTGAAATGATGTGCAATAAAAGAATTGTTGAAGGTTTAACTTTATTCAGTCATCTTCAGTCATACAGAACATACAGTCAATGAGGGTGATTTGAAGTCGACCGACTGTGAATTCTGTTGAGACTGAACAGGTTTAGGCAGACGCTAAATGCTTCTATACGTCTCCAATACATTCCAATCCAAATCAGTTTGACTTTACCAATCAGTACATCCAAAATCATTCCTGCTTTTATCCCTCGAAAATATCTTTACAAACCATTGTTTTGAAAACCATTAATGAATGACACATCTTTTTGACTGATTGATGTATTTATTTCAAATATGAATGTCAAAACAGAAGATAAACAAAACACTTAAACATAAGACATATAATACATATTCAAAAGGAGTGAAAAGAAGTATAACTTATAAACTCCACCCCTTCTCCTTATATAATTAATAACAGTAATGACCTTCCTAGTCTAAGCAGATCTAGACTACAGGGTGGGGAAGCAAAATGTACACTGAACATTTAGTTGTTTTTTCTCAGCAGACACTACGTCAGTTGTTTTGAAACCAAACATATATTGATGTCATAATCATACCTAACACTATTATCCATACCTTTTCACAAACTTTTGCCCATATGAGTAATCAGGAAAGTAAACGTCAAAGAGTGTGTGATTTGCTGAATGCACTCGTCACACCAAAGGAGATTTCAAAAATAGTTGGAGTGTCCATAAAGACTGTTTATAATGGAAAGAAGAGAATGACTATGAGCAAAACTATTACCAGAAAGTCTGGAAGATACTATTAAAGAAGAATGAGAGAAGTTGTCACCCCAATATTTGAGGAACACTTGCGCAAGTTTCAGGAAGCGTGTGAAGGCAGTTATTGAGAAAGAAGGAGGACACATAGAATAAAACCATTTTCTATTATGTACATTTTCTTGTGGCAAATAAATTCTCATGACTTTCAATAAACTAATTGGTCATACACTGTCTTTCAATCCCTGCCTCAAAATATTGTAAATTTTGCTTCCCCACCCTGTATATACCATAATATGACTGATACTTATTAAATAATTTAAATAATAAACACATAATACAATAACACATATATGTAAATACATATTCATACACAGATCTATGCACACACACATATACACATACATACACATATACCAACATATACACACACACACACACACACACACACATATACATACACATACCACATACTTGTCCATCTTTAAAACACCCAGTGATCCCAGCCCCTCCCTCATCCCTGTACCTCTGAAACATTGTGTCTTTGTTCGTCCTTTTAAATCCTTTCATGCTCAGACGTTGCTTTAACTCGATATTAAATCTGTTCCACAGTCTCACCCCGCTGACTGAAACACAAAAACTCTTCCTAGTCGTGCGTCTTTACATGTATATTTATGTCATTCCATAATTTAACTCCATTAACACATCTTCTTTTTATACATTTAGCGGCTTTTTGTTCCGTAAACATACAAACACCTCTGAACTCAGACCTGCTTTCACGTATCAAAAAGAACTTTTGAACAGAGTCTGGGACTGACCTTTGTTTGGCTCCCAACATTATTTGCACAGTTTTGTAATAAAACAAGTCACTGAATTTCATAACGTGGGATTTTAGAAACACTGGAGCTGTGTGTGCGTAACCATCAGCTTTATGGATGATTGGTACAGCTGGTTTCTGCAGGTCCATTATTGGATTAGCTCTAGTCTGTAGACTAGGGCTCTCAAACATGTGGTCCATGGGCCAAATGTGGCCCGCCAAAGGTTCCAACCCGGCCCATGGGAAGAATTTGTGAAGTGCAAAAATTCCACAGTCTTGAATTGAATTAAGCAAAAAAAAAAAAATTAACTTGAATTAAGGAAAAAATCTTGAATTAACAACTTCAAAACAAATTTCTTTGTTTTAGTGCAAAAAATAACATTAAATTATGAAAATATTTACATTTACAAACTATCCTTAAACAATTAAATGTGAATAACCTGAACAAATATGAACAACCTGAAATGTCTAAAGAAAATTAAGCACAATTTTAACAACATTCTGCCTGTTACTCAGTGTTTAGTGTCTTTGTAGATCCGATCCATAACGCACATGTAGAGATGATAAGTTGAGGCAGAATATTGTTAAAATTGTACTTATTTTTCCTTAAGAAATGTCAGTTTTTTCAGGTTATTCACATCTTTTTTGTTTGGATAGTTTATAAAAATAAGTATTTCCAGAATTTAATGGGTTTTTTTGCACTAAAACAAAGACAAAAAATTGGAGTTGTCATTATTTACAGGTTATTCTGTTCTTATTTTACTGGTCCGGTCCACTGCAGATCAAATCGGGCTGAATGTGGAACCTGAAAGAACAGGAGTTTGAGAGCCCGGCTGTAGACTGACATGGAAAGAACAAAACATGGAAAAACACAAACACATATGAGGTGAATCCCGTTGTTTGAGATGTTGCGGCCTCTCAGTCCAGACTCGATGCACCTGCAACACTCATTTCATTCTGTGTGTTTTATGTTCTGGAAGCATCCAGGCACTTTTTCCAAGTCACTGTTACTTAATAGGGGCTAATATTCCCAAAAACGTCTGGATCAACCAGGATGATTTTTGTCAGTACTCGTATGTCAGATGGAGGTGTCCTGCTATTCCATGCATTTGACCATGTGCTGAACAAAAGGTTTGTGTGAGTGTGGGAGGATCTGGTTCCTCATGTGTGTGGAAGTGGTAGAAAAAGACAGCTGGCGACTAAGTGAGGCTGGAGTGGGGGTGGGGGGGTCTATTGTCATACAATTTCTAGACATCTGCTCCACTCTTTTATTCAGATTAACCCCGCTCACTCTCCACTCATGCACCCAAACTCACTAAAATACACTTTTTCCTCCACCGTGACCTTCATCGAACATCTTGACTCTGCTTGTTGTTGTTGTTCCTGTGAGCGCCACTGTTTCTGTCAGCATCTTTTCTGCTGAGGGCTATCACATCACCAGGCTTAGTGTTTTGTCTCCTCCCTGTGGTGTCCTGTGGTACTGTTGGGTCCCCGACACGGCGTCACATCGGGGTGTGCCTATTTGTGGAAAGGAAAGAAAAAGAAAAGAAAAACGGGGTCAGCTCCTTTTATTTCAGTGAGCATTTAAAGTCTGTCGCTGCCCACATCATATATGAGCGGGACACACCCATTGCACGCTCTCATACACACTCCACCGCACACACATCTGGAAGTAATCAGCTGCAACGGCTGCCATGAAATGCACCTCTTTCACCTCCACACACACACAACGCTAAAGTCATCAGAGGAGTTGACGTTATCGTGGTGGCTCTGCTTCAGTCCTGCCATCCCAGTAGCTCCGTGCTGAACATATGGATGGAGCGGTTCAGTTATAATCTGATCATCTCCGCAGGCCTAGACTTGCATCGAGCTACACACTTGGGACTTTTTGTTTTTTCATAGCAGCTTTTGTCACAGTCTTGTTCCAACAAGTTCTTTTTGTTTCATATCTTTAAGTTCCCAGAGTCAGAACCAGACATGGAGAAGCTGCATTCAGCTTCTACGCTCCACATGTCTGGAACAAACTCCCAGAAAACCTCAGATCAGCTGAAACACTCAGTTTATTTGAATCCAGGTTAAAGACCCACCTGTTCTCAGCTGCATTTGAATAGAGTTTAGATTCATCGGGTCAGATCTGCACTGTTCCTTTTAAGTTAAAAGTTTTTATCTGTTTTATCTGTTTATCTGATTTTTGTTTGTTTGTTTTTCTCATGCCTTCTGCTGTAATGCTTTTAATGTTTTATATAAAGCACTTTGAATTGTCTTGTACATGAAATGTGCTGTAGAAATAAACCTGCCTTGTCTTGCCTAAACAGTCAGGTTGCCAGTGTTGGTGTATTTCTACTCATGTGCATTCTGTTTTTAACCCATACCACCCACAATAAGATAAACATTTCAAGTAAAAGTCCTGCGCAGCAAGGTTATAATAGTTTTGGATTTTTCATTCTAGTTTAGTTTTATTTAGTTTTGACTTTTTTTTTCTCTAATTCAGTTCATTTTAATTTGTTTTTAGAGCAGGTCTGTTAGTTTTTATTAGTTTTCATTTTTTTTCTAAATGCTTAGTTTTAGTTTAATTTTCGTTTAGTCGTCTCTTTTCTCTTCTTCTCCGTCGTATTCAAATAAATCCCAGACAGGACTCTGCTGCTTTCTCCAAACTTTAGTCTCCATGTTTCCAGGTAGAGTGGGGACCAGAAGACGACTGGAAACCACAAGTGAACACAAGTGATGGACCCTTAAATGTCATATGGTGCCAGCAACTAAAATTGCAAGAGCGAAATAAATCAATTTCGTATCAATCCGACATTGACAAAGAAGAAAACGAAGGGAATTTTATCCATAATTTTTATACGTGTTAGTTTTGTAAACACACAATACAGTTTCAGTTAGTTATCTTTTTTTTTCTTTTAATTATAGTTTTTATATATTTCAGTTAACGAAACTGTTTTTTCAATTCTAGTTTTTGTCATTTCGTTGGTTTTCGTTAACGATAACCTTGCTGCGCAGAGTTAGAAAAAGCAGCAAAATGTAGTATTTTGAGTAAAAATAATACTAGTTTGTCCCTCTGATTTAATTATTTCACATTCAGTCTAAATTGCACGTTGTGTTTTGTGCAACATTAAGAGTCAAAAACACTGGAACCACTGGTTTAATATCAAACACAGTTATAATGTTATAGTCATTCTATAATAGCCATTGTGTCAAACCTACATCATTACAGTAAATGAAGCTACCATTGGAATGAAAAGTACAATATTCATCTTTTACATGTTTTTGAGGTGAAGGGAAAGCTGTAAACATTTTTTTTAAATATATAAGTGTAGTTTTTATTTATTTTGATCTTTGATAACCTCCACCATAGGTACAGTAATTTTCCTGGAACTCACAAAATCTCACAATACGTCATAAAATCACATAAAACAGAAATAAAAAGTCATCAATTACACTGACTTACAACCAAACGTCAAACCCACATAAGTGTGGATAAAGCTTGACACAGTAACTCAAGAGAAATAATAAGTGGTGAATGTTCCTCTGCTTTAACCCATAAAGACCCAGTGCTACTTTAGTGGCAGTTACTGAATGAATTTTTCTCTTTATTTAACCATTTTTAAATGACGTACCACCATTTATGATAATATTATCCTCTGTGTTTTGCCTTTTTCATTGTAAATCATGTCATTTCCTATATTTAATTCACTGGTCATGTTGACATTCATGAAAAATTGGAGTAAATTCAATGGTTATTATAACGGAAACAGAAAAAAACTGAAGGAAAAGTGACTTTTTCAGCAAAGATATCAATAACTGAATGTAAAACCCAGTGTGTCCATCCACTGTCATTGATCCAATTCTATGGGTTTTACTGGTGAATCACTGTTGTAGATGACAGTGTTTCTACGGTAACTATGGAGCCTCTGAACATCCAAATTGGTCATATCTGATTATAATTAAAGCTGAGAAACTGCATTTTACCTCAGTTATTTTCATGTATTGATAGGATGAGTGGATGAACAGGTATTGAACAGTTTACCTCAGCAGGTGCTTTTGGGTTTTTATGGGTTAAAACAGAAAGTCTGTTGTGAGATACACACCCACACATAGGACACAAACCCTAAGCAGTTTTCTTACTGTATCATGTTAAAGTCACGCTAACCAGGGCAAGGTTAGAACAGGCCCCCAGCCTCATGTTTGGAGGAAGACACTGTACTAAGTTATCAGCATGTTTTTGCAATGTCTACTTTCTGCTCAAGGGCAGGAAGATGACATTATTAATGACCTGACCCAGACGTCTGTCCTACGCTCATTGTGCGACATACTGATGTCTACATTTTCTGGCAGAATCAGTGTAAAATGATTGTGCATTTCATGTGGATATTGGGGGTCACTTTAGTGTTTCTGGTGTGCTACAGACGCCTTAACACGATTCTTATGTATTGAAGTGAATCTGAGGTCTGTTGGTTTCTTTTTCATGAACAGCAGACCTAACAGTCTAACTGAAGTTTCCGCAGACATGTGGGCCTCCTGCTGCGCTGTCCACACCAGCATCAGCCTGCACTGGACTGACCTTTGGCCCAGGGTGGGACTCAAACTGTCGCACAGGGTACTTCGGATCACTACGGTCTTTTCACTGGGAGGGAGGAGATTTGCCTGAATCCACCGATATACAGGGTGGGGAAGCAAAATTTACAATGAACATTTAGTTGTTTTTTCTCAGCAGGCACTACGTCAATTGTTTTGAAACCAAACATATATTGATGTCATAATCATACCTAACACTATTATCCATACCTTTTCACAAACTTTTGCCCATATGAGTAATCAGGAAAGCAAACGTCAAAGAGTGTGTGATTTGCTGAATGCACTCGTCACACCAAAGGAGATTTCAAAAATAGTTGGAGTGTCCATAAAGACTGTTTATAATGGAAAGAAGAGAATGACTATGAGCAAAACTATTACCAGAAAGTCTGGAAGATACTATTAAAGAAGAATGGGAGAAGTTGTCACCCCAATATTTGAGGAACACTTGCGCAAGTTTCAGGAAGCGTGTGAAGGCAGTTATTGGGAAAGAAGGAGGACACATAGAATAAAAATATTTTCTATTATGTACATTTTCTTGTGGCAAATAAATTCTCATGACTTTCAATAAACTAATTGGTCATACACTGTCTTTCAATCCCTGCCTCAAAATATTGTACATTTTGCTTCCCCACCCTGTACATTTTTGTAGGTTTAGTGGAAACGTTTGGATAAAGACAAATGTAAATGTGAGTATTAATTTGTATATTTGGAGTCAAACTCATGGGACTTTGGGCCTTATAGATCAAATCCTGTAAGTCATAGGGCTTTGGGAGTCACGTGTTACGGAAGAATTTGGCTCCATTTGGGGCAAATAGGGTGTATTGGTTGTCAGTTTTCTCAGAGTGACTGTAGTTTTAATAGAAACCTTTGAATAATTCCAATCAAGAACAATGGCACCATCCACTCTAAGTCTGAACATTCTGTGAAACAGAACCATTATAAAAGCATAAAGACTCTAAAAATGCATTCAACCTAAACCCCTGTTTCATAAACACCGTACTAAGTACCAAAGCCTTGACTGAGCCCAACAGACGGGGAAGATTTGTGACAAGTTTCAGTCATTTTTGGACCCATGTATGACAGTGTCGCTCCAAAGAAGGTGTGGCTTTGATCATTTAAGTAATATCCTCCCATGAACAGAAATGAGTGGGAAATAGAAAGAGATATTTGAATGTTTTAATATGGGATTTTTGTTGAAATTTGTTTGGAAGAAGACGACATGGATGAAAAAGAAACACACCAAATATTACTGTAAATCTGTATATGCTCGGCCATAGCAGGTACATAATGAACCTTTTAAAGTACAAGTTAAATACAAATACTTCAGTTCTGTACATAAGTACAGAGGCCGTGTAAGTACTGACTTACTAATGTTTCCTCCCAAGCTGATGCTCATTTCTCTGCTCACTGTTTTATTTTCAGCTGGCACAGCTGGGGGAGGGCGTACAGGCTGAATGAATGAGTTTCTTTTAGACCTTTCTCTTCTTTCAGCCCCTTCCATCCCTCCCTGGTTTCCTCCCTCAAATTGCCACCTCTTACTTACTTACCACGTCTTTTCATTTCTTTCCTCATCTCCATGAGAATTCCTCCATACCTGTCTGAACAAGGAGAGTCGGAGTGCTGGAGGGCAGAGGAAAGCAAAAAAAAAAAAATACAAAAAGACAGAGAGAGAGGAAGGATAAAGAAAAGACAAGAGGCAAGTGAAGGAAAGGAGGAGGAACAAAAGGCACGAATAGAAGGAGCACAAACAGGAAAGAGGTGTGTTTGAGCCTGAACTGACGGAGTTGAGCTCTTGTTGAGCCTTTTAGACGTTTTCCCCCGTATCCTGCTGGGGCTGTTTCTGGACTTTTGGAGACCAGTGGCTATTTACGTCCGTTGGTGTCAGCGTGGTTTGGGATGGATGCCATCCTAATGCAAGAGAAACTGGTGGAACGGCTGCTCTGCCCACGAGTGAGAACAGCCAGGCAGAAGGTAAAGACTGGACTTATTCTGTTTTCAAAATGAGACAGAACAAAAATATACATAGAAAGGTCAGCATTTGCTCTTAAATACAAAAAAAGAAGCTCTTATGCCTGTGCACTGCAAGAACATCCAACTAGAACAACGCCGAATGTTCTGAATTTCACCAAATTGTATGTTTAAGGCACTAAAATACCTTAATGGACTTTAAAACTACAAACAAATGCAAAAAGATGAGCAAGGTGTGCTAGTTACAAGTAATAAAATCCCTAGACTCGATACTGCTAAACTCAGACTTTGGGGTTGTCCTTCTTCAAAAGGATCTTGTTTCGGTGGGATTTTCTTCTGTGGCTGGTTCCATCTAACTACAAAATAAAAATACTTTGTTACTGTTGTTCAGCAGAGTTCTCAGATACTTTTTAGTACAACCTTTTACTTGTACTCCTCATTTTGACACAAATATCTATACCTTCTGTGCATTAGGCTTTGGTTTTAATGCAGAGGATTAATGGTTTTTATTTTTAATTTACGTCATTGCTCACCTTCCCAGAATCCACACTAATTTCATCCTATGTGGACAGGACAGTAGAAAAGGACCAGACAAAAACAATGCAACAGACAAACTAAACATTAAAGGGACACTGAACTGCACTTCCTAAGGTTTCAAGGTCTGTTCTTGACACTGAAAAAGGATTTACACTTTGAAATCCTTCCAAGGCCTACGTCAGTACTCTGAGCACAGTTCAGAACCTGTGCTTTGTCACTTTTACTAGAACCAGAAGTTCAATCAGTACTTTCGCCTTTTCTTTTTCATCCATACTGGAGTAAAGAAAATGTGTTTCTGGAAAATCTGCTCATTTTCCACAAACGCTTTTGGCCTTTTTACTCATTTGAAATTCCTTTTTTCCAGTGCAGACACTGTGCCAGTATTGTTTCTATGTGTGTTTTTCTTTGGAGGTGTTTCAGTATCGGTTTACTCCTTTTGTTCTACATCATGACAGATTTACTGCTCAGATGATTTATGCTTTCATCAAGTTTTTATATTATTGCGTATTGATTTATCTGCAGCCTTGTGCATTGGCGCTGACTCTGGCAGACGTGTGTGTCTCCCATGCACTGATTGAACTGCCTGTGGTTTCTGCGTCTGCATGTGTGTGTGTTTTTATAAATGCAATCCTCACCCGAGGGGGCTGTCGGAAATGCCAGTGACAAGTTATGACAGCGTATGAGGACGCGAACTGTGCATGTGCTGGTGTTTGCAGAGTGAAAAGAGCTTTTCAGGTTTGTTGAATGTAGCGTCTGTCTGTGTGTGTGCATACTCTCTGCTCCGTTGCCCTCCAGTGTGTATTTATATCACACATGTCAGCAAGTAGGGTGAAGATGACGCGCTGCCAGATGCAGACAGAGAACCCCACTGGACTGGACTGGACTGGACTGAGAGCCTCTGTGTGACAGTTGGAGCTGCTTTGTGCTCTGGTGGAATGCCTCGGGTGCTGCTGTGTGCACGTGTTTTTCCACGCAGTTGTAGATGAGTCTGTTTTAGAGACCAAGTCTGTCGTTGTGGTCATTTTATGACATCAGAAGCTGCCAGATCCATTCTGCATTGACATGAGAAACCCTCCACGCTCTCACAGTCGTTTGGTTGGTTGTTTGGCTGTCTTCAGTGTTGAGTTCTTTTGTGAATTGTTAACCGTCTCTACTACAAAGTCATACCTGATACTTAAACTGTGTCTTCCTCTTTGTGTTTGTATTTTTCTGTCCCAGGAGAAACAGTATGTGGGTTTTGCAACTCTACCCAACCAGGTCCACAGAAAGTCTGTGAAGAAAGGCTTTGATTTTACGCTGATGGTGGCAGGTCAGTCCAGAGGCGGAGATGACAAAACATGAATCACATAATTATTACAGTGAAAGATTTGAAATGAATGTGTTTGAATACAACCGTCCTGCATTATGTAGACGCCAATGTCTGCTACTGCGATGGAAAAAAAGGTGTAAGTAAAAATAATGGCTTAGTATCTGATGAAATAGCTTAGACTAAGATACAAAGTCATTATTATGAGAAGATTTTACAACATTTGAGACTATTTCAAGATGTTATGTCATAGTTTTGAAATGCAAAGTCATTGTGTGGCTGTTATTTTAAGTCATCACTTTGAGATATGAAGTTATTCTTTTATTGTGCTTTGTCAGTGTTTCGAAGTGGTCTTCTAGTATTTCAGTTTTAAAAATCCTTTTGAGATGCTAAGTCTTGGTCTTGAGAAGCCAAGTCATTATTTTAAGATTCTATGCCACTGTTTTGAGATGCTCATCCATTATTTTAAAATAATAACTCATTGTTCTGAGATGCTAAGATTGTCACAATTTTTAAGATACTATTACTATCTCATTTTATTTAGATTTTTTTTTCCCATTAGTGTGGGAGAAATAGGTTTTCATCTGCATTACATCCAAACAGTATGAAGGTTATAACTGTTTTTTTTTTTATTTATTTATCAAGGATGTCAGTGGAGTTTAACCCTTTCATGCATAGTGGTCACTACAGTGGACAGCTATTCTACAGCTGTTCTCTTGTATATTCATGGGTTTTGTGGTTTTAATTCCATATCAGCGAACACAGTGGATGCTCATGCATCATCCCAAACACTGCAATTCATACCAATACTGTAACTTTGCTGTTCTAGATAAACCTGATCTGCAATAACATGTTAGAGTGTAAATCAACTGCTTGTTATTGTTATTAGACTGTAATTAACAGGGGGGTTTTTTTGTTTTGTTTTGTTTTTTTGAGTGAGTAATAACTAGTATTAGAGTATGATAAAATGTTAGAAAACATCAGATTAGCTGGATTAAAAATGTGTGTTTTTTTTAAATAAGTTTTACACAATATATCAATAAATACATGTTTCTTTGCTTCAAAAATTAAATGCATGATGTCCAGCTGAATGGCCATTTTTGCAACTCCATGAAAAATAGGTTCATAAGAAAATTTTCAATCACATTGTTTTTTTTCATGCTGAAGAAGGAATAAAAATGGTCAGGGAAAAAATCCTGATTAAGGTTCTCATAATTCATGCATTAAAGGGTTAATAAATTAATCTCCTGTGTGTGTACGTGTTGCAGGAGAGTCTGGTATGGGCAAATCCACACTGGTAAACAGCCTGTTCCTCACAGACCTCTACAAAGACAGGAAGTTACTCAATGCTGAAGGTGAGTCTCCATTCTAGTCATTATCTGTCAGTGTTACTCACAGTATTGGCACTGCGCTGGGACATCCGATAGTTGGAAGACACCAACTAAAGTCCATCACAGTTCTGCAGTTCTCTTGAATCCAGTGCGTCCCAAACATTCAACCCATTTTCCTTTTCACCCACTTCCTTCATCTTTTGCATGTGATTTCAGAGCGTATCAATCAAACGGTGGAGATCATCAAACACACTGTAGACATTGAAGAGAAAGGAGTCAAACTCAAACTGACCATTGTGGACACACCGGGGTTCGGAGACGCTGTCAACAACAACCAATGGTGAGGATGGATGACTGACATGTGACTGGTCCAGCCTACTCACTTGAATTCACACCGCCAGTCCAAACATGTGTTCTGTGTGTGTTTGTAGCTGGAAACCCATCACAGACTACATAGACCAGCAGTTTGAGCAGTACTTCAGAGACGAGAGCGGCCTGAACAGAAAGAACATCCAGGACAACCGCGTGCACTGCTGCCTTTATTTCATCCCTCCATTTGGTCATGGGTATGTTTTCTTCTTCTGTTTTCTTGTGCTTAGTCGTTACACTGCCTTCAAATAACTTCCTCATCCAAACCTCATTATGTCCGATTTTCATCAACGGGCAAAAACTACAACTTCAAACTAAAATGAAATGAGGACCTTAAAGTGGAATACCAGTGATGATCACTAGCTGGTGACATTGAAAAAGCCTGGCCCCAGCTGGTTCCCAATCAAAAACAACACATTTAACTCTTTCTTTTGGAGGGAGTATGGATGGAAGAACATAATAAGGTTTTTCTTGACTCCTGCACAGAGAAAGTATGCAGATACCGAATGTTGGAGATCTTGTGGTGCTCCAAAAGAGGATCACTTTCATGTCTTTTGGGGGTGCCCCCTAATAAAGGAATATTGGAGGGAAATAAAAAAGGTTATAGATGAAGTAACAGGTATTGAAACCCCCTTAATATCTGAAATTTTGTACTTGGGAAACATTGATTCTGTGAATCTGTTAAGAAGGGATGACTACAAATTGACCAGAATAATGCTGCTGGCCAGTAAAAAGGCAATCACCAGGAGATGGGGAACCAGTCTGGTGCCCAACATACAGGAATGGGAGGATGTTCTGCTCAGTATTTATATAATGGAGAAAGTTACTGCATATGTTAGGTTGGAAGTCGATGAGTTAAGAGACATATGGGAAGGATGGATACAATATGAAAGACAACATGGATCAGATTTTGTATAGGGGAAGTGATTTTACTGTTGGTTCTGTAGGCTACTTTTCAGCAGGCATTAGTACCTACCAACATTTTACATGCACCTGGTGAGAGACCAATTGAAGGAAATTGATTTTGTTTTTACATCCTGGT
The DNA here is from genome assembly GCF_902148855.1 of Sphaeramia orbicularis. Lineage (NCBI taxonomy): Eukaryota > Metazoa > Chordata > Actinopteri > Kurtiformes > Apogonidae > Sphaeramia > Sphaeramia orbicularis. The sequence continues at coordinate 54,818,981 of NC_043965.1, read as the reverse complement.
TAGATGCTACAAAGTTTGTGTTTTTTGTTTTTGTTTTATTTTTATTTATTTCATTTTATTTTTTATTTCTTTATTTTATTTTACATGCTTGTTAGAATGCTTAGGTCAGGTTACATGTGTATGTGGAGGTATATCCTTGATATGGAAACATCTGTATTGAAAAAGGTAATTTTCCAAATGTAAAGGATTTTCTTTTTTAAAGTGAAATAAAATACAAATTAAAAAAAACAAAACAAAAAAACCCCCACATTTTTTGGGGTAGATTTCCAGGACTCACATGTGTACACTGTAAAAAGGGTTTTGGGGGTTGGTAAATACAAACTATGGAAATCAGTTAGATTTTAATCAGCAGTAATATTTAGCCAGTGAAATCTGTTAGGACTGGTTCAAATCTACCTATTTGTTAACAGTAACAATTGCTACTTAAAATAATATAATAAGATCTACCCCATAATATTGTGATGTGTTGGAGGAGCAGCTGGGGGGAGTTTCCCAGCATGCATTGGGACAAACTAGTTTGGACAGTTTTTATGTGTTTAACAGTGTTCTGAGTTGATAAGAAGTGTTTTTTTTTAAATATGTAGCGCAGTTATGGTGTGTTTTACTTTTTGATTAGTTGTTTTTTTGTTGACTGAATATTTCTGTTGAGTTGCATATTCTTGCACCATGAGCTAAGTTACTCCTTTGTTTCATTCTTCTCTGTAATGGTGTTCCATACAGGGGTGGGTAGACTGAAGTCCTCATCTCTCATTCTTCACATGTTTCTTAGGGTTGGGGTTAAATGATGAATACCTCCTGTGAACGGCAGCTTTTCAAGTAAAACTACCCTTCATTGAATAAGTAATGGTTAAATAGTTATACTGATTAATTGTTAATACTAACAATTAAATTAAGGGTGGGAGATACTGGGAATTTTGGTATCGATCTGATACCAATACACACACACCTTAGTATCAATACTATCAATATTTAGATTGATCCTCCCTGCCCTAAATTAAGTAGATGAACATATTCCTATTAACAATTTAGAGTTAATATTACTCACTTTTTGTGAGTAATTTGTTGTGTAATCTACTGGGATATGAAAGGTGGATTTAACCTTATTTCTTTTAGTGTGTTATAGCTGTTGAATTTAATTGCATTTTACTCAAAATATGGAGTAAAATCTACTCAACCAAAATGAGAGCACATTGTTACCTCACTTTTATTGAGTAAATTCTAAAGGTTTGTTTTTACAGTGTACTGATGACCTGTTTTATTTTTAGGTTTACTGTGTTCCATGTAGGCGCTGATCAACAGCCCTTTGAATGACCTGCAGTCCTCACATTTGGAATTTATGAGCTTCTGTTTATTGAATAAAACATTTTTCATCCTGACAGCTCTACTGTAGTTGTAGTCATGAAGGTACAATTAAACCATGAGAGCATCACGTTATGCACATACCACCTGCAGTTCACGCTCAGTTAACTGAATATCCACCCAGTGAGGATCACCTGAGAACGTTCCACGTCCAGTCCTGGGTAGACCAGGGCCTTTCTACGTGTCATTTCTCCTGGTGCCATGTTTCCTCTGGGTCCTCCGGTGTTCTGGAGTTGGTCCCTGGGGGTCTCAGTGGCAGCCCACTGCTCCCAGTATGCACCAGGCTGAGTTCATGCACAGACTGGTTTGGCCTATGGGGACAGTAATAAGTTAACTTGAACATTACTTTTATATTAACAAGCATTGGAATGAAGTTGGTGTTGTTGTATTTGGTCTGTCAGTTAATTAAATGCTCATTAGTGTTTATATGCATCGAGCATGCTCTTGTACTTGGTGGCATATTAACACATTTGTAATCAGCGAATATTCTTACCTCTTATGCCACAGGTGTCAAACATACGGCCCGTGGGCCAAAACCGGCCCAGCAAAGGGTCCGATCCGGCCCGTGGGATGAATGTGTGAAATGCAAAAATTATACTGAAGATATTAACAATTAAGAATGTCAAAGTCATTTTAGTTCTGGTTCCACTCTCAGCCCATTTTAATCTAAAGTAGATCAGACCAGTAAAATATTATAATTACCTACAAATAATGACAATTCCAAATTTTAATCTTTGTTTTAGTGTAAAAAAGTGAAATTACATGAAAATGTTTACGTTTAGGAACTATCCTTTCACAGAAAATGTGAATAATCTGAACAAATATGAACAACCTGAAATGTCTTAAGAGAAGTCAGTGCAATTTTACCAATATTCTGCCTGTTACTAAATGTTTTGTGTGTTTGTAGATCCACTGTGATCTGTAAGTTGTAATTTAAATGTGTAAATAATAAACAGTTAAATAATGATAATATTGTTAAAATTGCACTTAACATTTCTTAAGACACTTCAGGTTGTTCATGCTATTCACATTTATAATGAAACTTTGTAGACGTAAAGATTATTATAACGTAATTTTGCTTTTTTCCCACTGTTACTATGTTACTGGTCCGGCCCACTTCAGGTCATATTGGGCTGAATGTGGCCCCTGAACTAAAATGAGTTTGACACGCCTGTCTTATGCCAAAAAAGGCTTCAGGTTGGCAGTCCACAACCCAGCAGGTGATGCCATGGCTGCTGTGTTCCCTCTTCTACGGAGTCCATGACCTTTACCCTAACCTTCCAACACACTGACCTGCCTTTTGTCCACAGTAGAGTCCAGTCCCCACATGTTGTAATCTGTCCAAACAGATTACACAGCTGCACACATTGCTTTCTCCTACATCTATTTTTTTAACCTTTGCTGCAAGTACAACATGTCTAACCTCAAGCTTAAAATAGCTGAACCCTTCAGCCTAAAATGTAGTGAATTTCCTTTGTGGGAAGGTGCTTTTTCTCTGCTGAACACATATCCATATCCATACCCTTCTAGTGCTTCTGTCATGCATAGATCACAGGTGTCAAACATGCGTCCCGGGGACCAAATCCGGCCCGCCAAAGGGTCCAATCTGGCCCGCAGGATGAATTTGTGAAATGCAAAAATTACACTGAAGATATTAATCAGTGGTGTCAAAATCATTTTATTTTAGGTTCCACATACAGACACATACAGTCCAGTTCAATTTTAAGTGGGTCAGAACCAGTAAAATATGATCATAATAACCTGTAAATAATGACAACCCCAAATTTTCTCTTTGTTTTTTGGTGTAAAAAAGTTAAATTAAATGAAAATATTGACATTACTAAACTATAAATTTACAAAAAATGTGAATAACCTGAACAAACAGAAATGTCTTAAGAAAAGTAAATGCAATTTTACCAATATTCTGCCTGTTACTAAATGTTTGGTGCGATTGTAACACTATTGTGTACATGATAAACTGATAAACCGAGGCAGAATATTGTTAAAATTGCACTTGTTTTTCTTAAGACAATTCAAGTTGTTCATGTTATTCAGATATTTAAGGAAACTTTGTAGATGTAAACCTGATCAGAATAGAATTTTACTTTTTTTACTGTTATTATTTCACTGGTCCGGCCCACTGCAGATCAAATTGGGCTGAAAGTGGAACTGAACTAAAATGAGTTTGACGCCCCTGGCATAGAACAAACACATGACCCCCAGGTGAGAGAATCCACTGAAACATATCCCAAACAAAGGAGACAGTTCTTTTCAATCCTTCTTTTTTCTTTTTGTTCCTAACTCCCATGCGTTGTAGGCTGCGTCCAGTGGATGTTGAGTTCATGAAGGCTCTGCATGAGAAGGTGAATATCATACCACTCATCGCCAAAGCTGACTGCCTCACGCCCAACGAAATCAAGAAGCTCAAAGACCGAGTGAGTGTCTGAACTCCAGCTCCACTTGAAGATGTTCACAGGGAAGAATGTTGTATTCTCACATTTCTTTTGTTTGTGTGTTCAGATACGAGAGGAAATAGACAAGTTTGGGATCAAAGTGTATCAGTTCCCTGAATGTGACTCAGATGAGGATGAAGAGTTTAAACAGCTGGACAAAGAGCTGAAGGTGAGTCAGACGTTTACGTGTCCGGAGCAGATGTGAGGAAGGTCCTTTTTCCAAGCCAACCACTTCTGAAAATGACAAACTGACTTATTGGACACGACCTTGAATCAAGGGAAGAATGACTTTACGCTTAGATGGACATGACATCACCAAGTTTTATGTTGGATGTATAAGGAAACCATCTTGAGGAGATATACATTTGACAAATCACATTGACCTTTTATACGTGGCCATGGCTCAGAAGGCAGAGTCCATTAACCGAAGGGTTGGCGGTACGAATCCCGCTCTGTCCCAGTCATGTGTCCATGGGGAAGACACTTCCCCCTCCTTTCCTCCAGTGTCACTCTCACTGTAATAATGTAAAGCGCTTTGGGAGCCTTGAAAAGCGCTATAGAAATCTAATCTATTATTATTTATGCATGTTTTATTGAAAACACATGCTGTATACATTAACTGTATACTTTAATCTAAGAATAATGCATGGAAATCATCCTTATCAGAAGAATGAGGCAGAATACTGCTGTTATGATAAATCTATCAGTTAATCAATTTCATATTATATATATTAATATTCCAAAACATCTCTCATCAGGTCCTTTATAGACATATGTTAGTCAAAGGTGTAAAATAAGTCTATTAAGTCTAAGATAACAGATGAGAATAAAATAAAATAAGAAATTCTACACTTTTATTTGGCATCCAAAATCTCCTCTGACCCACCTGTAATGCTGTGTAACTAATTACATGAAATGTACTTGTAACTAAGTACATTTAGTCAAGCACAAATCTGATCCTTTACTTGAGTACTCCCACTTTCTACACATTGATCGTTCTACTCTACAACATCTCAGAGGTAAATGTTGTACTTTGTTGCACCAGCTTTAGTTCCTGTTCAGTGTCCAGTTTTGGATCCCTACCTTAGTGGAAAACCACAGGTCAGTCGGAAGTCGGACAGGCAGGCAAGGAAGGAATCCAGGCGGCAGGCAGGTCGGGTCAGAACGAACAGGGTCAGGATCAAAAGGTTCAGGCAGGAGATGAATGCTGGAGAGTAACACATGAACGTAGAAACGATCTGACAAATGACAAAGAGCAGAGGGGTGAATATATACGCCCAGTCTAATGAGCTGCAGCGAAGGACACAGGTGGGCGGAGTTAGGCTGACTGGAAGGTGTGGCAGAGAGAGTGAGAGAGAGAGAGGGAGAGAAAGAAAGAAAGAAAGAAAGAAAGAAAGAAAGAAAGAAAGAAAGAAAGAAAGAGAGATGAGAAAGAAAAGAGCAGAACAGACAGGGATGTGACAGTTTGGGGTAAACTGAAGGAACCAGATCCCCCTCCATCTGAAGTTAAATAAACTCTTTAATAGTCCCCGTGGATTTACTGGAAATGCATCATCTCAAAGCTGTCAACAGGCATCACAACAAGCTCCTAAAGTTGACTTTTAGACGTACGTGGTTCTCATAGGACAGTAACACTGCAAACCTCTGATCTGATCCAGTATGATGCACGGCTTTAGATGAAACCACCAACAACTTACACAGCCATTCAACTGAGCACCAGCAGAAACATGAACAGTTAAATGGAACATTTACATGAACCAAGCAGGAAGAGGAATCTAAAGCATCAGCTGTGACAGCGGAACACTCACAGTCCACCTTTAACCCTTAAAACGTCCACCTTTAACCCTTAAAGACCCAAACGTACACCTTTAACTCTTAAAGACCCAAACGTCCACCTTTAACCCTTACAGACCCTAACGTCCACCTTTAACCCTTACAGACCCAAACGTCCACCTTTAACCCTAAAAATGTCCACCTTTAACTCTTAAAGACCCAAACGTCCACCTTTAACCCTTACAGACCCTAACGTCCACCTTTAACCCTTACAGACCCTAACGTCCACCTTTAACCCTTACAGACCCAAACGTCCACCTTTAACCCTTACAGACCCAAACGTCCACCTTTAACTCTTAAAGACCCAAACGTCCACCTTTAACCCTTACAGACCCTAACGTCCACCTTTAACCCTTACAGACCCAAACGTCCACCTTTAACCCTTAAAGACCCAAACATCCACCTTTAACCCTTACAGACCCAAACGTCCACCTTTAACCCTTACAGACCCAAACGTCCACCTTTAACCCTTACAGACCCTAACGTCCACCTTTAACCCTTACAGACCCAAACGTCCACCTTTAACCCTTACAGACCCAAACGTCCACCTTTAACTCTTAAAGACCCAAACGTCCACCTTTAACCCTTACAGACCCTAACGTCCACCTTTAACCCTTACAGACCCAAACGTCCACCTTTAACCCTTAAAGACCCAAACATCCACCTTTAACCCTTACAGACCCAAACGTCCACCTTTAACCCTTACAGACCCAAACGTCCACCTTTAACCCTTACAGACCCAAACGTCCACCTTTAACCCTTACAGACCCAAACGTCCACCTTTAACTCTTAAAGACCCAAACGTCCACCTTTAACCCTTACAGACCCAAACGTCCACCTTTAACCCTTACAGATCCAGAGGTCCACCTTTAACCCTTAAAGACCCAAACGTCCACCTTTAACCCTTACAGACCCAAACGTCCACCTTTAAACCTTTAAAGACCCAAACGTCCACCTTTAATCCTTACAGACCCAAACGTCCACCTTTAACCCTTACAGACCCAAATGTCCACCTTTAAACCTTTAAAGACCCAAACGTCCACCTTTAACCCTTAAAATCTCCACCTTTAACCCTTACAGACCCAAACGTCCACCTTTAATCCTTACAGACCCAAACGTCCACCTTTAAACCTTTAAAGACCCAAACGTCCACCTTTAACCCTTACAGACCCAAACGTCCACCTTTAACCCTTACAGACCCAAACGTCCACCTTTAACCCTTACAGATCCAGAGGTCCACCTTTAACCCTTAAAGACCCAAACGTCCACCTTTAACCCTTACAGACCCAAACGTCCACCTTTAATCCTTACAGACCCAAACATCCACCTTTAAACCTTTAAAGACCCAAACGTCCACCTTTAACCCTTACAGACCCAAATGTCCACCTTTAACCCTTACAGACCCAAACGTCCACCTTTAAACCTTTAAAGACCCAAACGTCCACCTTTAACCCTTAAAATCTCCACCTTTAACCCTTACAGACCCAAACGTCCACCTTTAACCCTTACAGACCCAAACGTCCACCTTTAACCCTTACAGACCCAAACGTCCGCCTTTAACCCTTACAGACCCAAACGTCCACCTTTAACCCTTACAGACCCAAACGTCCACCTTTAACCCTTACAGACCCAAACGTCCGCCTTTAACCCTTACAGACCCAAACGTCCACCTTTAACCCTTACAGACCCAAACGTCCACCTTTAACTCTTAAAGACCCAAACGTCCACCTTTAACCCTTACAGACCCAAACGTCCACCTTTAACCCTTACAGACCCAAACGTCCACCTTTAACCCTTACAGACCCAAACGTCCACCTTTAACCCTTACAGACCCAAACGTCCACCTTTAACCCTTACAGACCCAAACGTCCGCCTTTAACCTAAACCATCTACTGATCTAAACTGTTTAATTCCTGTTGATCCATTAATCCTGTCAATCCATGTCAATAATTGGTGTTAAATACAGTTCTTCATCTTTTCATGGTCATCAGATATGACCATATTTGGACGTTCAGAGGCTCCGTAGTTACCATGGAAACACCGTCATCTTCTCCAACATTGATTCCCCAGTTAAACCCATGCAGTTGGATCAGTGCCAGTGGATGGACACACTGGGTTTATGTTCAGTTCATGACATGTTTAGCTTAAAAAGTGACTTTTTCTTCTGTTTTCTCTGTTTCTGATATAAACCTCAACTTTAATCTGAGCTTTTATGAACTTCCACATAATTAGTGATTTAAAAATAGGAAAATCATGATTTACACTGAAAAAACACAAAACAAGGAGGATAATATTGCAATTAATGGTGATAAATCAATCAAGAAAAGTTAAATACAGAGAACAATTCATTTAGGAACTGAGATCAAAGTAGTACTGGGTCTTTATGGGTTAATAAGGTTTGGAATTGTACTCTTGTGTAGTTTTCGTGCTTTTGCTGAATTCCAGACTGTTTTAAAGGGTCGGTTCCTTTTCTAATTGTGAATCTGAAGGACACAGTGTGTTCCCTCTGCAAACGTGTGGAGCTGCTCAGTGGTTTTGGTGAATGTGTTCAACTGTGTCAGACTAAACTGTGCTCAGTCAGCTCTCCATGGACAGATAAGAGTTAAAATAACATCCTGTCATGGTGTGTGTTCAGGAGTGCACCCCGTTCGCCGTCATCGGCAGTAACACAGTGGTGGAGGCCAGAGGGCAGCGGGTCCGAGGCAGACTGTACCCCTGGGGGATTGTCGAAGGTATGTTCATAGTAGGGATGTAACCATTACCGGTATAACGATAAACGGCGGTACAATTGCAGACGGTTAGTATTACCGTTTACATTCTAAATATCATGATAACTGTGTTTGATTACCACACCTTTAGGGGAAAAAACCCTATGTAAAGATCTGCTTTTATGTCAAATATTTGAGTATAGTTTGATTTATTACAATTTTGATTTGATATACCTAATATTTGGAACCAATATTCACTTTTAAAGTCTTTGAAAAGGTTCTTTAAGCATCTGTGTGTTATTTATGCAATAAATTATATACATTTTTCAAACTGGATTTTATTTATATTTTTTGTCTTTTCTGGCCTTTTGTGTTGATATTTGGAGTGGTTTATTGTTCTGATTTATCTATTTATGTATTTATTTTTGTTGTTTTCAGTTGTATGGCTTTTTAATCTATTCTTGTATTTTATTCTTTTATTTGGGTTTTATTTATTCTTCTGTATAGCGCTTTTTTCTTTTTTGTACAGTTTCAATGTCTTTAAATCTATTTCTGTACTTTTATTCTTCTATTTTGGTTTTAATTATTTTTCTGTACAGCACTTTGGTCCACTGCAGTTGTTTTAACCCTTTCATGCATAGTGGTCACTCCAGTGGACAGTTATTCTACAGCTGTTCTCTTGTATATTCATGGATTTTGTTGTTTTTGTTCCTTGTAAGCCATCATGCATCATCCCATACACTGCAATTCATACCATTACTGTAACTTTGGTGTTCTTGATAAACCTGATCTGCACTAACATGTTTGAGTGGAAATTAATTGCTTGTTATTGTTATTAGACTGCAATTTTTTAAACGAAAGTTGTGTTTTTGCACATTGTCTCCATGAAGTGAGTAACGACTAGTATTAGACTATGTTAAAATGTGAGAAAACATCAGATTAGCAGCTTTAAAAATGTTTTCATTTCATCAATTTCACACAGTATATCAGTAAATACACGTTTTTTTGCTTCAAAAATTAAACGCATAGTGTCAAGCAGCAACTCCATTAAAAATAGGTTCATAAAAAAAAATTTAAATTGCATTGTTTTTTTTTTAATGCCTAAAGAGGAATAAAAACACTTTTGTTTAAGGCTCTCGTAATTGATGCGTGAAAGGGTTAAAGTGCTGTACAAATAAAGTTGGACTGGATTGGATATAGTAGGTTAAAGTGAAAAAAATAATAGGCAGATGGTATAGATGAAGTAGTGCTGAAAAAAAGATTCCAAACATGGGTATAGTAAACATTTGTTTCTATAGTATATAAAGGCAAAATCAAAAGGACTGAAAAACAGACAAAATAGACTCAGACCACTGAGGGTTAATATTTAAATGTTTCTGCAAACAGAAGGTACATTGCGCCTATTTGTTTTTTGTTTTGTTTTTTAGTACAATATGGTTAAATTATTTCAGTGTGTGTATTAGTACTTTTTGAACATTTTGAGCACAATTTCAATAATATTGCAACAATAATGATAACTGTGGTCATTTTTGTCGCAATAATCGTGATATGAAATTTTCATATCGTTGCATCCCTAGTTCATAGTCTTTCAAACTGGGACAGAACTTACAACTCACACTTATTTTTCATCTTTGGTTTCCCCCCTCAGTGGAAAACCAGTCCCACTGTGACTTTGTCAAACTGAGGAACATGCTGATTCGGTCGCACATGCACGACCTCAAAGATGTGACCTGTGACGTTCACTACGAAAACT